>NC_089588.1:43123151-43386169 GCF_019320115.1 Miscanthus floridulus
GTCCATGTGGTCTTGTGTGATGAGTGATTGTCAATGTGATTCACGTCTTGGGTTGAGTTGGTGAACTAACCTTAGCGTGAGTTGGGTTGTGCAACATATTTCTTGGCTTGTGGTGCGCAGGTGTGGAGCTCGGAGGCGGTGGACGATGGCGAGGTGAAGGTCAAGTATAGACGGGTCGTGTCGATGGACCGGGAGCAGTGAAGGGCGGACGTGAGGCTTGGACTGAGGGACTGGAGCGCCGGAGGACCAGCCGCGATGGCTCACACCTGGGGGCATCGACAAGCGCAAGTGTACATGGAGGAGTGACCGTGTTGACCAAGTCAAGACGGCGGACGTGCAAGTCGAGCGGAGGCTCTGGAAGACTTGGCGGGCGGGTGGTCGAGGACGGCGGTGACACGTGTCGAGGAGCGGGGGACGCGTATGGAGTACGCTACTTGCGAGCGGGTTTGGTGATTTGGGCCGCAAAACCACCGGCGGACGGTTTTCGGGTTTGGGCCTCAAAACCCAGGCGGAGGTTCCGAGGAGGAACGGGGCGGCACGTGACGGAATCACAGAGGTTGCATCGAGGCGAAGCAAATCTGGGTTAGGGTTAGGTGGTTCGCCCTATGTATTCGGGGGCAGTTTGAGAACTGTGTAATAGCCCTGTTAAATAAGGATGAGGGTGCCCCCAATCACCCTCACCTCTTGCCATTTTATTTCCACCTCTCTAGGTTCCCCTCTCTCTAGTCTCTCTCTCTCTCAAGAGGTCCTCGGATGTTTTAGACACTGCATCCGTGTAATTGAACCGAAGAACTTTTGTAGGAATAGAGTCCCTAACCTCCTCGTGCCCTTCAGGATTCGTGGTATGATCTTTTGTCCAATTCTCGTTCGTGTTCTTCGCATTCTTGCTTCTTCCTCTCCACCCCTTCTCTCGTTTTTGTTCGATTCTTGAGTTGTGGGTCATTTTGAGTCAAACCGATTGATTTGCAATGAACTAGGACGTGAGTTGATCCTTTCCACTGAAGGAATTTAACTGAAACCTCACGAGTTCATAGATCGGGGCGATTCAATTTTCGGAGTAAAAAAAGTGGTGTTCTTCGCGTGATCCACATTTCCCGTTGATTGACAAATCTTTAAGCGATGATCTCTTAGGAGTAGTGTCGCGTTCATAAACCCGGGGTCCCCAATGGACCCGCTTCCCTTAGAATACTTGGGCCAGCAGGCGGCATGGTGACAACGCGTGTCTGGGCCAGCCCAGATACACGACGGTAGGCCGAGACCACGATCCGGCCCCCGACTGGCACCTTCGGCTAGGAGACCTGGTCGGCGCTCCGACCGAAAGGCCTGGCTGTGGTGGGACCGCAGTCCGACTCCAACCAAGTTCCTCTGACTGAGGATATGCCAGACCTTTGCATGCCGCTCTGTCCCGACCGACGCAGTCGGGGCCGACTGGGAACGACCGACCGGGGACACTCGCTCAGTTTGGGCCCGGGGAGTAGGTGGAGCAGATAAGGGAAGGCGCTCAAGTCAACTGTAATACCGAAGACCATACCTGTCATGCCCTGTGCACCTACAGGGCGGTGCTGTCAGGCCATGTCAGATGGACACTGTACAGCCTGCCAGACGCATCAGAGCATAAATAGTATTGTGGGCGCCGTTGTTTGCCGTCCTAGGCGGACATTGTGCAGCCTGCCATGAACAGTAAGGTGGGCGATGGCGGCATAAACAATATAGAGGGCGATGGCCATGCTGTACCTGACGGCGTGGGCAACAAGACTAGGTAGCACCTGTACACACTCTCTCATTTTTCATCTTTGACTTGTAAGGCCATCCCCTTCAACTATAAAAGGGGATGCGCTCTACCCTAAAAGGGGATGTCCACATGGCTGTATGACTCTCAACTCTAGGAGTCTAAGGCGCACACAGAGCATATGCTCCAACACTTAGCATACGCTTGAGCCCCCATCGTTCTTTCCCACTCGGACTGGAGTCTGATCGGGCCTCGAACACCCCCTTTCTCATTCCTCACTCGTTTGTAACCTCACAGCAAACTTGGAGCACCTGGGCTCAGGAATAAAGTCACTAACCGAACGAAACTAGACATAGGGAACATTGCCTGAACCAGTATAAATCATGTGTCATTGTGTACTAGACCACATCTGATCTCAACGCACGGCAAAATTACAAATATTTACTTGTCGGCCACATTTCGCACCGACAGTTGGCGACGTCCGTGGGGAAGACGTTGTGCATTCATGTTTCTGGTCATCGGATGGCCCACCTTTCTGCCATCTTCGGCATGACGAGTTCGAGTGACACGATTCGCTTCGGCTCGCTGGAGTTTCCCACACCCTCGCTCGCTGGGATGTGGGTTCCTCCTGTCTTCACGCCGTTCTAGACCTTCTGCTTCAGAAGCCTAGACTTCATCGCCGACTAGCTCAGCGTACTCCGCCTCGGTAAGGAGGCGTTCTACCTCGAGTCCGCGTCGGACTCAAACCCCACGGTGAGTGATGTAGATATTGTTCTTTACACACTGTTTGACACCTTCCGCCAGCTCTCCAGAAGGACCCTGTTGTCCCCACCGCAACTGTCATGTGACTGGTTCCCTACGGCTTCACGTCCCTCGTGGACGCATATGCACGGGGGCTCTGGAGGACGCTAACGCTGCCCGCTCTCATGTCCGAGTTCATGGGTATGGCGGGCTACATCCCGCCTCCTTCCATGACCTCGTCGATGAAGAGGTCAAAAGCGATGGCTCCAACATCGGCGATGTCATGGCACTTGGCCACCCTCTATCCCGGGAGTGCACCATGGCGGACACCCCAGGATAGCTATCGGAGGTGGTGGAGTCTCTGCAGACTCACACCCCTTCGAACCCCCGTGCGTAGGCCCTGGCACGTGCACAGGAGCATGGTGAAGAGTTACGACAAAGGCGGCAGGACCGGCCACCACCTGCGTCGGCGTGCCCGACACAACATGCCGAGCCACACGCGCATAACCCAGCGAGCGGGGCTCGGGGTCATGCCCGTCAGGGCGAGCGTATCATCCTGGACGAAGGGGATGATCCCCCTTGGTTTGCTAGGGCTGGACAGAACATCGCTGCTACGGCGATGCTTGTACGTGGCCTCCCTGAGCCTGCTGACCCCAGGAGCAGGCGATCCACCAGAACCTCCTGGCGCTGATGGTTGTAACACATCTGGTGTTACGAGCTCGTTTAGCACCGAGGTTTAGACCTAAGAGGATTTACTCAAACTATTTTCTCAGATTTTAAAATTTTAATTTGTGTTTCAAATATCCAATAATGATTCTAGCAAGTAAATGGGGAATGGCTTGTTCTGTTGGATTGAGCATGAAAACAATTTTTGTTACAAAATAAAAATATCACTTGTAATTAGAACTTAAATAAAAATTGGAAGTGCAAGTTAGTAGTTAAAAATGCAACTGTTGATGTGGCATGTGGATGTTGTTCCATGGTTTGGTATGGAGTATGAGCTCATCAGCGGTTTTTGCGTCTCTTAAAAAAATTCATGCGCATCACTATTGATCGTCGTATGGCTTAGCCTACGGTTGCCGTGTATACTACCTGTCAGTCGTCTGGCCTACGTGGTGCTTCGCCACCACACGACCCACCTAACCACGGAAGAGCTGGCTGCCTTTGCGTCCCGCCAGGTTCGAGGCGTCTTGCCTATGCGCTAGTATGACGACGGTGGTGCGTTCCCCCTTCTCTAAATCAATCATCCGATTTGTTGCGACGTGTCGTCGTGTCCTTGCCACCTGCTGCTCGCATCGTCCCATCGCTCTGTAGAGCTGCCGCAGCACGCCATGCTGTCCCTATGTTAATGGAGTTGGACGAATCCTCGCGTTGTTTTCCCCCTTTCTTTTCTATTTCTGTTTCTATGCTGAGCCGAGCAACTGAAGTGCCTGCGCCTGTATGTGTGCCACTATCGCTCAGTCACATCGCAGATCAATCCATGCTAGACCTGTCTCTCCCTCCCTCCCTTTTTCCTCTGGCGCACCGAGCCCTCGTCGCATCACCCTCTCGGTTGCCTATCTTGCCTACCTCTGCCGCTGCCCTTGCGTGTCTTGATTGATTCTACCGAACCGAGTACCATCGAGACAGCGCCCGTGTCACCATGGCCCACTCCCCGTGTCCCTCCTTTTTTCCTCTCCGTGGCGCACGCCATACGCAAGCCGCAGCGATGCCCTCCCTGCTCCAGTCCACCCGTAGCCACCCTTCCCCTCCTCGCGAGCACTCTGTTGTGGCCTCCTGAGCGCTTTCCGCTTCCACCTGCCGTTGTTTCCCTCTCGCCTCTACGCACCTTCCTCGTCAGGTCTACCGTGGCCAGAGCCCTGCCATGCTCTCCCGCTGGCACAGCCCTGGCCATGGTCGCCGCCGTCCGTTGTTGTCTGTGGCCCAGTCTATTGCGAGCGCGTGCGCACCCTCATGGACTCGTGCTGGCCCACAACTCCTTTGGCGCCGCCCGTCCATGCCAGTACGACTTCACCGCGTGCAGCTCGCCTCGAGCCTCCTCTGTGTTGCTCCGTCGTCCGTGGCCGCGCCGCCCCGCCCCTACTGCTTTGTTGCCGCAAGGCTTGAGCAGGGCCTTGCTGGGTGTGCGCCGTGTCTGCCCAGAGCTGTCGATACCTCCCTGACCTGCCACCGCTTGCTACCTGGCGCTGGCGAGGCAGCCATCGTCGTCACCCCGTGGCCGTCCTTGTGCACACGTGGTGGGTGCTCCACTAGGCCCGCTCTGCCGGGCTGTTGCCGTCCTTGGGTGTGGCCAGAGCTGCTGATGCTCCACGCACCGCCCCATGACTGCACCGTCGCTGGCGAGCCGCTCCTTGGTCGGAGGGTTGCTTCCCCACCGCGTACTGGGCTGGCCATGTGCCAATCCCACCTAGGCCGGCGCGCCCTTTATGCGCCGCGTGGGCCGGCTGTTGGGCCGTGGTGGCCTGCGCACTTGGCCCGACCACGCCAGCTACCGGCCTACCGTCGCTGTTTGGACCGCTCGCGCCTGTGCTGGGCCGGCCTACTGCGCGCCTTTGGGCCGCCCGCTGCCTGCGCGTCTGTGGGCCATCCACTGCTGTGCGCCTGGGCCGCGTATCCGCTGGGCTGATTTTGATGGCTGCTGGCCTTTTAGTTCTAAAGCGATTGCTAATTTAGTCTCAGGGATAAAATTTGTAAAATCAATATAAAATAGTATAGGGATCCAAAAATGGTGAAACCAGTTTTGTTGAGTTCCTAAAATCATGATCTACCTAGTAGTGCATTTTTCACATAGACTCGGTAGGTTTTTAGGGTTGCTCTAATTATTTTAAAATGCTTAATATTGTTAAAAGGAGAACTTGTAGGAATTTCCGTGGTAAATTGGTAATAGTGTTGGATCTGAAATTTCTACAGTAGGTTCCTAGCAATATTAGGTACTCATTGTAATTGTTGTAGCTCTAGGATAATTAGTTTGCTAGATAGATAATGATGTCCTATTTCGAATAAAGATTAAATTGATAGAACAGTATAGAGAAACAACTTAGGTTTGTATAACTAAAACTTTGGTTGAGAAGTAACGCCTGATTCGACAATATGGATATGTAGACTAGCATGTTAGAACTATCTCATTAGCTTATGAGACATAATCGTATTTCTAAGCATTTCAGCTGTCGTCGATTATTTACATCTATGCATTTGCATCAATGCATATCATATAGGTACGATGATGGATCAACAGATCAATTGAAAGATGGTGTAATGGTATTCTCTCCAGGAGATGATGCAATGGGATTTCTATTCAGTTGATGGTGGATAATCTGAAGATGCAAATACTAATTTTTTAATATATATCTTACCCAGGCAAGCCCCGGTGCATAACCCCTACTTTTCTGTAGTTTAAATTATATTTGTGCATTAAGTTTTAAGGAGTTAGATGAAACCCACTTGCATATATATATCTTTATCCCATGAGTCTTACTAGTATGACAGGATCGTGTAGATTGCTATGCTACACGACTCCGGTAGAAGTCGAGTGATGGTTGTCACTCACGAGAGATAGTTAATATATTACTGTATTATTATCACTTGGAAAATATAAATGGTGGAAAAGAAAAATGGTGACCGGACAGGGATATGGTTTGGGTATTGGTGGGTGTAAGAGGTTGTGTCGCCATAGACACGGGACATAGCTTGGTTACACTGCTTTCCCTATCTATGTCAGTTAAGGACCTGTTGTTGCATAAGCCATCGAGGCAAGTCACAGACTTATTATCCCGAGCACATACCTGGGTATGGGCGCTTGGAATACTTGTTGCTCTCTTGTCATGGATCTGACTCTTTCTGGACCAACTGTTAGGGTTTTTTTGGTGGAGGAGGTCCTTGCACCGCACTGAGTCCGGGACTTAGGGGCGGGGGCTTGGAGTCCTAGTTTGGATGGGGACTTGGACACCCAGGACAGGAGGGTGATTGGTTGGTCCTGCTTGTGCCTTGGGTACAAGCGGGGCATGTGTTTTTGGGGTACCTAGCTAGGGATATTGATTCGCGAATCGCTGGGCAATCCGGTACGGCTTGTTTTGTGCCTAGCACCGTAGTAAGAATTGAAGATGAAATATGGAAGATGGAAAAAGGAAATCTAATTGCTTACCACCTTCTTGCAAGTAGCATAGGTGCTTACATAGAATGGTTAGCTAATGAACCAATGCGGCTATTAATAAAAATCGAATATAAGGACGCACACTTAGTAATACTTCCTGCAAATGCAGTAAACCCACAATCCAGATAGCATTGCATATCCTTGGAGTCTTTTCTTTCCTCCTATCAGATAAGTCTTGCTGAGTACAATTGAGTACTCAGGGTTTTATTCCCCCTGTTGTAGGTGACAGACGGATGCTAGAGTTGACTCTTGTGTGTGGACTCCTCCTAGTGGGCTCAGCAAGGATTCCTTTAAATTGCGATCGTAGTTTTTATTTATAACTCTTACTAGATGTTTTTATAAATAAAAGTTTTTTAATCTGTTATAATAGTTTACATATCAATGTTTCATCATGCCATGAATACATAATTATTTCCGATGTAATTCTGATCACATGTTTATATTCCGCTGTTACATTAAATTATTCATAACTCTGATAATATGATTACATTCCGCTGTCATAATAATAAATGTCATACTCTAATGTACATGTAAAGTGATGTAAGAAATGGTTAAGAATGATGTAAGCTTTATTCTCTCATTTGTGATCCTGATGGCAAAAATGTGGATTTTCGGGTTCTCCCCTAGGGTGTGCCTGATGGAACCGAGTAATTTAGTGTTCTCCCCTGAGTGCTTAGTGTCTAATGGAAGATGAGCACTCCTGGGAGGCATTAGATTAGACGGTTCTACCACAGTGGAGATTGCCGTCATTCAGCATGCGAAGCTTCACGTTGCGACATCGGCACATGGCCTCTTGCCCAACCAGGGCACTGGGGCTGCACCAGTCGAATCGCTCCCTCCACTCATAGCTATAGCTGCCGAGCGTGGAGCAGGAAGCCGCGGCTATGCCGCAGACCGACCCGGCACCTGCTCCACACTGACCGCCTGTGCATGAGTGGCTCGAGCCAAACCGTGACGCTCACAGCGTCATCAACAATCGGCACCATACCCAACACGATGATGACGTCCATCGAATGGCGGCGAAAGTAGGCGGCGCGGGCCCCGGCCGATCCACTGAGGAGTATGAGGAGACGCACCCCAGGCGTGGTGGCCAACCAAACGACCGAAGCCCTAGCCCAGATGGCCTGGGGCCACGGGCCTTTGGTCATCGCATCTAGAAAGCGTTGTTCCCACAGCGCTTCTGACCGCCCACCAACATCGCCAAGTACACTGGGGAAATGAACCCCGATGTATGGTTCAATGACTTTTGGCTCGCCTACCGAGCCGATGGAGTGGATGATGACTACTTCATCATCTAGTACCTCCCCATCTACGTGGGGGAGCATGTTCGGGCATGGCTCAAATTCCTTCCGCCCAACAACATCCATGACAGGGCGGACCTCAAGTGGGTCTTCATTGGGAACTTCCAGGGGACGTATGTCCATTCTGGGAATTCCTAGGACCTCAAGAGTTACCAGCAGGAGCCCAATGAGTCCCTACAGGATTACATCCGTTGGTTCTCAAAGTAGTGAAACTCCTTTCTTGATGTCGTCGACGCGGATGTCGTCAGCGCGTTCCTCTCTGGGACATCCTGCAAGTCCCTAGTCCACATACTTGACTGTGTGAAGCCCCGTACCACCCGCGACCTACTCGACATGGCCACGAACCACACCTTCGGCAAGGAGGCAGTCAGGGCGGTCTTTAGCAGCGTTCGGGACAAGGGCAAGGCCAAGCACGAGGACCAAGGCGATGGCCCCTCCACACAACAGGGGAAGAAGAACAAGAAGGATCGGCACCGACCAGCCAACCCAGCTTTGGTCACTGCTACCGATCGCACGGGCAAGCAGCCCCAGCGAGGCTAGTCCAACCACTTCGACAAGCTCATGGAGAGCCCATGCGTCAACCACGCCTACCCCATCAAGCACATCTACAAGGACTATGAGCTCCTCAAGCGCTTCCTACGGCAAGCTGCCAATCCAAAGGAGGGGAAAGGCAAGGAGGATGCGGCCAAGAAGGGAGGTGCGGTGGGCAAGGAAGGAGATGGCTTCCCCAACCCTAAGGATTGCCTCATGATCTTTGGGGGGTCCGACGCCATCCACTCCAAGCGCCAGCACAAGGTACGCTACTGAGAGGCATACGGCGCCGAGTCAGCCATCCCCTCTTTCCTTAGCTGGTCGGACTCCCTGATCACTTTTGATCAGAGAGACCATCCTTCCCATGTCGCCCGACCATGTCGCTACCCTCTCATCATTGACCCCATCATTCACAAGAAATGCCTCACCAAGGTGCTGATGGACAAAGGCAGCGGCCTCAACATTCTGTACGACAACACCCATGATGCCATGCGCGTCCCCCGGTCGGAGCTCCACCCTATGAGCTCTCCCTTCCATGGTGTGATCCTAGGGACGTAGGCATACCCACTCGGGCAGATCAACCTACCCATCACATTTGATGACTAGGCCAACTTCCGCATGGAGGTCCTGACCTTCGAGGTGGTGGACTTTTTGGGGTCCTACTACGCCATCTTGGGGCGGCCATGCTACGCCAAGTTCATGGCGATCCCTAACTACACCTACCTCAAGCTAAAGATGCCAGGATCGAATGACATCATCACCATGGGTAGCACCTTCTCACACGCCTACATGAGCGACCGCGAGCATTATGAGCTCACCACTACCGTCATCAACTCCACCGAGCTCCCGGAGCTTGGGAATTCGGCGACTCCAGCAATCCCCGTCTGCAACGGGCCGACCTCCTCGAGCGCCTTCCATCTGACCAAATAAACCATGGTGATGGAGATTGACCCCAGTGACCCAACCAAGATGGTGTGGATCGGGACCAAGCTCCCAACCAAATAGGAAAGCGAGCTCGCCGACTTCCTACGCACAAATCGGGATGTCTTCTCATGGAAGCCTTCTGACATGCCGGGCATACTGAGGGAGGTCGCTAAGAACACACTATGCATCGTCCCGGGCTCAAAGCCCACCAAACAACGCCTGTGTCACTTTGATGATGAGGTGCAGAGCCATAGGCAAGGAGATCGCCAAACTTCTGGTAGTCGGATTCGTCAAAGAGGTATACCACTCCAACTAGCTAGCTAATCTTGTTCTTGTGAAAAAGAAGAATGGGAAATGGAGGATGTGTGTTGACTATACTGGCCTTAACAAGGCATACCCAAAGGACCATTTGCCTTTGCCATGCATAGATTAGATAGTTGACTCCACCTCAAGATGCGAAATCCTCTCTTTTCTGGATGCCTACTTAGGCTACCATCAGATCGCGATGAAAGAGTCTGACCAGGTCGTGACTTCATTCATCACCCCCGTATGGCTCGTACTGTTACATGATCAAGCCTTTCATTCTAAAGAACATGGGCATCACCTATCAATGGTGCATGCAACGATGCTTCGTCGACCAAATTGACCTGCCCGACCAACCTTACCAAGTTGAGGGGCCAAAACCGACAATCGTCGTCTATGTAGATGACATAGTGGTGAAAATGGCTCAAGCTAGTGAACTGATCACAAACTTGGCCGCCACATTCGTGAACCTCTGAAGGTTCAGCGTCAAATTGAATCCTAAAAATGTGTCTTCAGGGTTCTAAAGGGAAAGCCGCTCAGATACATCGTGTCCAAAGCGGCATCAAAGCCAACCCCAAAAAATCATGGCCATCTCCAACATGGGCCCTGTACGCAATGTCAAGGACGTGCAGAGGCTCACCGGCTGCTTAGCCACCCTGAGCCAGTTCATCTACTGACTAGGCGAATGGGGGATGCCTCTCTACAAATTTCTCAAGAAGACAGATGCATTCATCAGGACAAAGGAGGCATAGCATGCTTTGGAAAGCCTCAAGACATCACTGACGTCAGCCCCAATCCTCGTTGCTCCCGAATGGGGAGAACCTCTCCTCCTCTACGTCATGGCAATCAACCCCGTGGTGAGGGTCGCCCTCATCGTCGAGAGGGAGGAGCCGAGACACCCCCTAAAGGTCCAACGACCAGTATACTTCATCGGCTGTAACACCCCAGGGGTTTGTCACCAGTTAAGCAATGGGTTTGAGCTCAGACATGACATGTTAAGTGGTGATGAAGGTGTCAAGATCAAATCTACAAGAGTGAGCTCCAACTTAAACTTGGACAACGCACCTTTGCTTACATATGGATCCTTGTTAAGATTATGCAAGAGTAAGGTTAAGCAAGCTCGTTCCATGTACATTACATCAACATACATCCATCTAGACCAGTGGAAAAGTTTTATGAAGTTTGGAATCAAGAAGTCACATGAAATGATAAGTTTTAATCTTTCTTGGATTGCTTTATTAAGTGAATGGAATTATAGGTCATCAACCAAACCTTGCTACCTTGCCCAAATGTCTCTAATTGAACTCTACAACAAAAGTCATGAAGGGTTCGTGTTGAGCAAAGGTCAAGAAAATGCCTCCATCGGTCATGAACTCTAAATTAAGCTTTACTGTGATGCTATTTTGACCTATGTTGACCAATCATTTATAGTCCTTGCATGGAGTTGCACCTTAAATAAAAGTTGAAGATTGAGTGGAGTAGAACAAACTTTGTTTTTGGACCAAGAGCCAGATCGACTTCGAACTAAGTCAAACAGAGGCTTGAAGATCGAATCAGCTGTTGTCTTAGGCTCTCGGAAAAATATTCCAAGTCCCCGATTGACAACAGCAAGTTGACATGTTTGTGAGTTTTTATCTTCCAAATTCATGTGGTAGCTCAATTGGATTCCTTAAGATGAGTTGAAGTACTTTTCATGGTGAAAACAATAGATCAAGTCTCATCAAATCTGGAGTTCATTTGGATCTTCAAAAATAGTTTCAAAAACAACAAAGGTTTACTTTGTCACTTAACTAACATCGACATTGGCATTCCGTGTTCTCCAAATTTTATGAAGCAACTTGATTTGGTACCAGAATAAAAGTTGGAGTGTACAAGATGGAGAAGAGAATGTAAAAAGTTGGCACTCGTTTGACTTCGTTTGGACCATCAATTTGGATTTTTGTTTGTCATTGTCAATATGTTGACACTATCACTTTGGATCTTAATTACCTACTAATCCATAGCTGTAATGGTCTTGATTCCTTAATACAAGTCAAAGAGCATTCAGAGTACAACAACTTTGGTACAGGCCATGTGTTCGATAGAATGTCTTCATGGCGATCATGCACCGAGCGCGCCGCCACCATGGCCGATGCATGTCCCACCTCCATGCCACACGCCACATAGTGCCCTGCTCCTCCAAAACCAAGCGCCCGAGCGTCTCCATGCCTTGCTCCCTCGCTCTCGCCCTCCCTAGCACTTTACCTGTGCGCGTGCACATGCCATGGTCGTCCTGAGCTGCTGCGCTGCTCCTCCTCTGCAGCGTGCCTCCTCCAGCTCCTCCAATCTCTCCATCTCCCAATCATGTGGCGGACATGCTCCTCTTCCGCTACCATCTCTTCTCCAGCCGAACTCGCTGCCATGCTTGCTGTCACCGAAGCTGCCGCTGCCGGTAGTGCCGTCCTAGCGCTGCTGAGCTGCTGCGCTGTTGCTGCCTGCAGCTTGGCCGGGCAGGGCCAGGCGTGTCCATGGCTAGTTGCAGCCAAGCCCCAGCGCAGTCCCTCCTTGCCGCCATCGGCCGCTTCCCCGCTGGCCTGAGCTGGCTTTGCTGCATTCCCGTGGTGTATAGAAGACGAAGGACCTTGCGCTTGAATAGGGGAATAGGAAGGGGCCTAAGTGCGAAGCCATGACTTAGATAAATAGTGCCGGAAAGGGTATGTTTGTTCTAGTTTAATTTATGGAAACTGCAGGGTCCCCGATGCAAGATTTACATACCTTTTCTATGATTTTGCAGATTTGGATGATCAATTTTGAAAATTCATAGTAATTAGTATAAAAATAGTAAAATAGTAAATGAGCACTTTTTGGAATCCTTGTGAAATTATATATGAAGTAGATCTATAATATGGCATGTTTTAGTTTAAAGTTTTTGCTGTGAAAATCAATTTGTGCAGTTAGGTTCTTAATGCTAGTTGTGTCTTGTCTTTTTCATAACTGTAGTTGTTGTGCTCAAAGAAACTGTAACCTTTTATGGAGTGCTACTAAGGTGATGGTTGATGTCTGATAAAAATTTTAGGAGTTTAGGTTTGATGGTTTAAGAGTTATAAAATAGGAAATGCCCTGTGTTGCTTTGCTCCTATTGTAAATAGGCCTGCATGTTTGAATTTATTGGTTCAATTAAGTTATGAATTATGCCTTGAGGACAATAGAGGAGTTGTAGTACTTTTCTTAATATTTTCAAAAAGCTAAATGGCATAATTTTTGGTTAAGTAGATTTTTAGTTATGGTTGCTTAAAATTCTGTGGCTGTTTTTGCCCAAACCCAGACAGGGTTGCCTTATTGGTAATGTGTGGCCTTTTTAGTAGCAGAATTAGCTCTAGGTGTTTATAACAAAGTTGTTTAGAATTTTCTAAGATTTCTAAAAAGTCTAGAACCACATTTATTGGACATGTAGAACTCTAGTTATAGTTGTTTAAGGTGGCATGTCATATTCTGTCCATGTTTTGGATAGAGATGCAATTATTTGATTAATTGACCTTGTTAACTGTAGAATCATCTTAATATGAGAATAATAAAGTTGTAGTTAGCTTCATAATATTTTCAAAAAGTTATGATTCATGTTTGTAGGAGGTCTAGAACTCCAATTATGGTTCTATGAAGTTCCTATCAGTTTTTTCTGTACCACTGCTGTTTGGGCTGCATGTGCAGTTTTGCTTGTACAATTATTTTCGTAGTGTAAATAATGTTTTCTATGGTTGTAGTGAATACCAAAGTAGTAAATAATTTCATAATATAGCTTGTGTTCAATTTTTATGACCATAGGCCTGATAATTTAGGAGTTATAGATTTTACAATTTCATTGTTAGATTTTGCATGCTCTCGGTACAGATCTGAATGATTGTGTTGTTTGACTTAGCTAAGCTTTGAATCATGTCTTGGAGATAATATAAGAAGTGTAGTGATTTTCATGAGCTTTACAAATTGTTAAAGATCACACCTTTTGGTGGTCTAAGTCTCCAGTTATAAGCTTGTGAAGTTGAATGGTAGAATCTGTCTAAGTCTGGACAGAAGTGCTCAATTGTGCTTGATTGACCTTGTTAATGGTAGAATCACCTTGTGATGATAGTAAACATGTTTTAGATAATTTAATAATCTTTATATAAAGTTGAGGTTCATACTTGTTTGATGTCTAGATCTCCAGTTGTGGATAAAACAAGTGATTATTGTGCTGCTGTCCAGATTTCTAAACATGTGCTAGATGATTGTTTTAGCTTGCTCTTGTTTTGCGAAACATGTTGGTTAGTTCTTGTTCGATGCATGTGTGCAATATCTAAACTTAAGTTCACTTGTGTGCCATGCCTAATATGCTTGCTATCCCTCTATAATGGGTTGTGTGATGTTTAGTTAAATAACTCTAGGTGCCTATGTCTTGCATGATCTTATGTTTGCCTTGAATGCTATTATGTGATGCATCTCATATTACCATTCTGCATATTCATGCACTTGCATCTTTCATCTCATCTAGGTATGCTATATTAACCACGTGAAGGATGTGATGTTGGAGCCGAACCCGAAGACGGTGTATGGTGGACCAATCCTGAAGATGGAAGGATTGGACAAGTGCTAGGATGGGAGATGCTCACCAAGCGATGTCGTCTAACAAACACTAACCTAGTGTTGGATCCTAGGCAAGCCCTAGAGCATTTTAAGTCTCCCAGTGTTTTATAAAATACTACTTGAGTCCTTTATGTTTGATGCATTAGGTTATAAGAGTCGATTGGAAACACTTGATGCATGAAACTACCTTGTCCAGATATATACACCTTTAACCCTATGTAGGTCCATGATCGAATGTATGCTTAGCAATGCTTAGACCGGTAGAAGTCGGGTGATTTCCTGTCACCTGTGAGATATAGGTGAATACCAAAGCACGGTTGGCTATATTGCTATCGTGGAAATAACCATGTGTCAATAATGAATGGAGACCGGGCGGGATGTCGATAGAGAAGTAACAACACATGGAGGTCTTGGGTGTGGATCTATCCCCGTCTGTGTCGATTAAGGGTCATACCATTATTGGCGCTTTTTGACAAGATTGAACGTGTGCCTATCACTTAGCTGGCCGGATAACTCGTTCCGACCGTGAAGCTGAGTAGCTCAACTCAGGCCGGGCCCCGCTCTGTAAAAGTGCGCACACTGACGAAGTAAGGATGTGCGTGGAGCGGATCAATAGACCGTGAGCAAGCATTACCTGAGCAACCTAGTCTGGGACCGTGAGTAGGCATGGCTTGAGCGACCTGGCTACCATCAGTCCCTGATTCAGCGGCGCTGGGCGAACCCGCGAAATATGTACCTAAGTTGTACCAAAGGTGACCTAAGACTACCTTGGCGTAGGTATGTCTGGGTTTGTGTTAGGAATAAATTACCAGCTGGTTGAAATCGATTCGAATCGCCGTCTCTCCCGGACAGTGAGAAACTTGGCTAGTACCAACATCATAGTAATTGTATTATGGAATGTGATGGTTCGGATAAATAGGGAATTACTACACCGGCTATGGTTACTATTGTATGCTATCAAATGATATACCACGTGTTTGGCACAGGTTAGTTGCTAATCTAGAAATGAATAGCTATAATTAACTTGATGACCAAAGTATAATTATACAACTGAATTAGTCGTGTTTTATGCAAAATGTTGTCAAGCTAGCTCCACTTATAAAGCCTTGCATGATCCTTGGAGTTATTTTATTTCTGGTTTATGATGGGTAAGTCTAGCTGAGTACATTCGAGTACTTAGGGTTTATCCCACCATGTTGTAGGTGAAGTTCTCGGCCTGCTGAAGATGGTGGCTAACCGCCAGTGGGCTCGGTGACTCTATATTTATTTCTCATCTATCTGCTTTTGTCAGAGGATGTCACTTACGCTAGCAATGTATTTGGAACTTATATTAATGTAATCATTTGAAAGCTATATTGTTTTCACTAATTGGTTTTGAAACCCAAACTTGTACTATTATTGGTGAACCCATTTGTAACATTATTTCTGCTGCAACTCTTTGTATGTGATGTGTATTTGCTTAATCCCTCAATTTTGGTTATGATGTTGATTTACCGAGGTCCTTCATGACACTCGGCAGACTACCGGGTTTATATAAGTGAAAGTATGCACGTGTCAACGTGTTAGGGGGGGACAGCCATACTTGATCTTGTATAAATTGGGCGGTTCTATCACAGCTGGCATCAGAGCAAGATTAAGCATAATACTGTCATGTATATAGTTTTAAAAACAAAGTTTTGTTTTAAAAAGCCTATTCTGACTAAAACTTTAGCTACAGGCAAATTTGTCAAAACTAATTTGCAACACTATGCTAGCGACATCCTCCTTTATGCCCAATTAAGGACTACTAGGTGGCAATAAGTAAACTAACACTAACTATGGGGGTTTACTTCTTGTAATTTTTATTTCATCGTCCATACGGCGTGCTATGGTATGGATGCCATTCGCTTGAATGGTAATGTATGGATCACTATACCTCTACGCATAGGTAAGAAGGTAAGTTCATGAGTGGCACGACCGCAAGTGTGGGCATGCGGTCGGGGAGAGCTAACTTTGATACGACTATATACGCATGCTTGCATGTGTGTATGGTGTGTATTTAATTGTGGGTAGCAAATTTAATGACCGGGTAGCTTTGATACGGAAGTATATATATGGGTATATATATATGGAAGTATTTAGCTTGCAACCTAGAGCCTAGACTTTCATTTCTGCATATATAATTGTGGGATTGGGCTGAAATGAAATCCTTTTGTAGGTACGCTAACCACAAATGTGTAGATTGAATGTAGCTAACGACTAGCTATATATCGAGAGAGTACGTGCTATGCCACCGACATAGAACGTGATTGCCGCCTTAGGCTGGCAATTTTGTGAGGACGAATAGGACGGTCATGCATCATGATTGTGCTTGTGCATAAATATGCTTCCCTCACTTTGTTCTAATACTAAGTAACTTGTGATCAATGTGAGGTTACTATCTTGCCTGTGTGAAGCTAGACAAAATGCCTTGTTCCATGCTGCTTGAATAGCTATGATTGAAGATAGTATGTGATTAGTTTTGCCTTGTATGTTTGCTTCCAAAGGAAATAGATAACAAGTTAGTAGTTACCAAAAACTTTACCCCTTTGAAAACTAAATTGCTAAATGTAAGCAAAACTTGTTTTGTAGAGATATCCACCTACTCAGTAAAAAGGAAGTAAAAGATAACAGTACATTACCACCATGTTTTGCATGATATGTGTAGTGGTGTTGCTATAGGTGACTGCTTGTTATGTATGAGCTTTGTGCTTAGTAATAGTCGCTTAAGCTAATTAGATTGAGTGTTTCGAAATGCTTGCTTAAGACCATGAAGTATGTGTGGATGCTCATTATCTAAGTAGTGCCGTAGCTATCACTCTTTTGCCCTCGGTAAGCATACGAATGTTGAAGGGCGCTATCATGGAATAGCATCCAAGTTTTGATAATCTCTTGGTTGTCATCTCCAATTAAGTTCTCTCTTAGGAGCTTGAGCCTATATATGTTGTTGTTAGCTCTTGAACGTTGCGCTACGAAGACCTTTATCCATGCCTTTGCTTGACCTTGGGCCCAAGCTTAGTTCCCTTGTTTGCTCGCATGTTTCATGGTTGTCCCGCTCCTGTGTGGGAGGACCTTGCTCAAAAATCTTTGTCGGGCCTCATTGCTCCTTCTCCTATAGATGATCTAGTGCAACGCTAATCTATCCTGGCTTTGGAACCTTTTCCTCGCAGATCATGTCATTGCTTTATCAACAGAATCCCTAGTCAGTGCCTTGGCTCTGTCCCTCAAATCTCATTTGTTTTGCCTCCAACTCTTTCAAGTCTTTGGATGTTTATCAGTCATGATCTCATGTTGCTGCTCGGCAAGACCAAATCTCATGTTAATCGTTATCTGGTAATCATTTGGTGGACACAAGGCGTATATGGAAATTAGGAAAGAGTCCCATGCTCAGTTGTCTTCGGCAATTAGGCTATGTTCTTTTGCGCTGTGTTATGATCTTTGGACCACCTCCTTGTTGATTCCTAACCTTGTGACTACCTTTCTTTGCTATCCCTCCTTCTCATGGTGCTTTCTTCTATGCAACCAAATTTGTACCACATGTAAATTCTTGTGGGTTGTATGTTCAGTAATGGTGCCATGATTAGCGATCTACAATGCTGCGACAAAACCGAGAGCCTCCTGTGGGTGCACACATAAGGCTGTGCTGCTCGACACGCGCTGGTATCGAGGTTCCTAGTCATGATCCATTGTAGAACTACACCAATGTATTATTTTCATGAGAGCTCCTCCTTTGTTATCTCTCCTTATCGTGTCAGAAGATCTGTATGTCGAACCAATGCAATAGGACTTCCTTCTAAAGTTGTCTAAAGGATAACCATTTAAGAATAGGTCACTGACATGAACTTAAACGGACTACAAGAGGTAGTAGACAAGTGACGTTACTTGACGGTCCCTATAATGATGTCGGTCATCTAGTGAGCAACTTATGTTATCCCCGTTGGATCAAAAGGGCACACAACACTTAAAGTTGGAACAAGTTATCAATCGGATGATAAATGGACCGGGATATTATGTACTGTAATAGGTCACCTGGTGCTTATGAGCTTTCTATCTTAGCCTTGATCTTCAGGTGCAAGATGCTCAACTGACCTTCTTCGGTGTGACCCCTTTCTGCTGACTACAATGGCGACCATCCATTATGCGTCAACCACGATTATGGCTATTACGAGTGAAGATTTGAAACTTTAGTATTGAGAGACAACCAATTAGTTACCAGTAGGAAGGTTAATCTCTAGCTAGGTAATGATTCTTTGGTAGCTCCGAAGCCCAGATCTCACAGAACAATGTTAAGCAAAGAAACGGCAAAGTCATTCATCGATGCCAGTACTGCTTCCTTCTCCAAGCCTTGTGTCATCAAGTCAATTCCATCTTGGACAATCCCAAGGGTAGTGCAAGAGGTTGTATCAGCTAAGTAAAGAGCTAGAGAAAGCACATCCCTAGTCTTGGTCAGCATCATTATGTATATGGTGCTATCAAAGGATTTGTTCAAGACTCTATTGGATAAAGCATAGAAGGATAATTAGAGATATTTCCTTATCTAGTAGGATTGTCCTCCACGTGAAGTATGCATTGTGCCCTACAAGAACATCCCACCAGTTCAATGCTTGGGTATCATCGAGCTGGTACCTACATCAACAGTTGAAGTTGTTACCTAGGAAGCATATGAGGAAAACCCTAGCCTCCACCCTTAGCAAGAAAGCTACCGCTGTCATAAAAAGAGTTAAAGACTACGAACACAATTCTGAATGTGTGAAGTAAAGGAAAAGAAGAGCGGGATAATTGTCGAGATTTTAAGGCACTCAATCGGTTATCTTTAAGCCGGTGATTAGAGGATCAACATGGTTAGATTATCACAAAACTTGGTGATCTCATTCCTCGCTTAGTATGCTTCAATGTCTTAAGTTGGTTTGAGGATCGGTTGAATAAAGCATTGGATTTGAGAGATGTTTTGATAGTTCGGTTCCAAAATTTCAGAACAAAATAGTTTTGGTAGATGAGTTGTTTGGATTGTCAAATGCTGTCCATTTGAGCTGAATTTTGGTCAGTAGTTAAAGGACTCTTGGATCTAAATGCCTACCAAGATTTGTGCACAATGGAGTAGTAATTTGCAGGATATGAACTGATTACCATAAGGTATAGAATCTACAATTTCTCTGCTGACTACTAGTATCCCTCATACTAGTAGGTTGTGTTGTAGTTCAGGTCATGTTGGCAATCTGATGATTGTTAATACTTTAGATACCCTAGAGAATACTCCTTGCACCCTTTTGTGCCTTTCTTTTGCCCTCTCATATCAACAATGCTTGCGCAGTCAAGGTGTTCTACAAGTCAATTTGTGCCATTACGAGTCGAAAGCAATTTGAAAAGTGTCACACAACATATTTCAGATTTTGCTTATGAGTTGTTGATTGACATTAGAAAGGAAGCTTCAATGTCCAATGTAGTTCAACAAAGCTAGTTTTGCTACAGTGCAAGTCAACCCAACTTACCGCGCCACTTCACCATGAAGGCAAATTGTGCTCAACCTGCTTAGTGGTGTACTGTTTTTCTAGTCGGTGTATACTTGCAACTTTCATTGACCTTTAGACCTCGCTGTCATCCTTCTTCAGCAATGTTTTCCAAGGCGGACTTGTCCTTTGGTACCTTCCATGTGTTTTACCCAAGAGGTTGCCTCATATTCAACCCAGATAATTGTTGCCACTTGGATACATGGATTCCCCCAAATGATGATCGTCGAAAACACTGAGTCAATAGAGTCAGCTATCACATTCACCGCTCACTCAACGGACTCAGATAATAATGTGTTATCATTAGTGAAAGAGAACTACACACATGGAACATTATGTAGTTTTCCATCGGGTGGCATCTGAGTAATTGAATTGTTATGACCGGCATAGACATTGTTTATTGGGGAGTTGGTTTCTTATAGCCTGGGAGGATGATTACCCCATCTGTGATCTCATCCCTTATGAAAGGTTGTACTCAAGCTACTTCGGTAGAGAACTACTTTTTCGAACTTTGTGAATGAACATGGAACCATTGTAATGAGTAGCTTTCTGAAGCTTGCAGCCTAATGCAAAGTTCACATGGTCCATGCTATATTCACTAGGGAAATAGATATTATGGGTAATTAGTTTATACTCTGTAGTACTCTCTGAATCCCGAGATCGAAGTGATGTGCTATCTTGGATTCCTCCCAAAGTAATAATGCTTTATGGAAGCCAACGAAGGAAATTTTTTAGACAAAACTTGTTACGAAGGGAAAGTGTCTTGACCAAATTAGCCTCTCTAATACTCCAAAGTTATGTAGCCTAAGGCTATCACTGATGTTGGAAAATGGATGACATGCTTCTCTTCCCTTAAGAGTCTTTCACACTGAATCTCGGGGCGAGATTCCCATAAGGGGGGAGGGCTGTAACACCCTAGGTGTTTGTCACTAGTTAAGCGATGGGTTCGAGCTCAGATATGACATGTTAATTGGTGATGAAGGTGTCAAGATCAAATCTACAAGAGTGACATCCAACTTAAACATAGAAAATGCACCTTTGCTTACATATGGATCCTTGTTAAGATTATGCAAGAGTAAGGTTAAGCATGCTCATTCCATGTACATTACATCAGCATACATCCATCTAGACCAGTGGAAAAGTTTCATGAAGTTTGGAATCAAGAAGTCATATGAAATGATAAGTTATAATCTTTCTTGGATTGCTTTATTAAGTGAATGGAATTATAGGTCATCAACCAGACCTTCCTACCTAGCCCAAATGACTCTAATTGAACTCTACAACAAAAGTCATGCAGGGTTCGTGTTGAGCAAAGGTCAAGAAAATGCCTCAATCGGTCAAGAACTCTAAATTAAGCTTTACTGTGATGCTATTTTGACCTATGTTGACCAATCGCTTACATTGCTTGCATGGAGTTGCACCTTAAATAAAAGTTGAAGATTGAGTGGAGTAGAACAAACTTTGTTTTTGGACCAAGAGCCAGATCAACTTGGAACTAAGACAAGCAGAGGCTTGAAGATCGAATCAGATGTTGTCTTAGGCTCTCGGAAAAATATTCTCAGTCCCCGATTGACAATAGCAAGTTTACATGTTTGTGAATTTTTATCTTCCAAATTCATGTGGTAGCTCAATTGGATTCCTTAAGATGAGTTGAAGTACTTTTCATGGTGAAAACAATAGATCAAGTCTCATCAAATTTGGAGTTCATTTGGATCTTCAAAAATAGTTTCAAAAATAGCAAAGGTCTACTTTGTCACTTAACTAACATCGACATTGGCATTCCACGTTCTGCAAATTTTGTGAAGCAACTTGATTTGGTACCAAAATAAAAGTTGGAGTGTACAAGATGGAGAAGAGCATATGTAAAAAGATGGCACTCATTTGACTTCATTTGGACCATCAATTTGGATTTTTGTTTGTCGTTGTGAATACGTTGACACTATCACTTTGGAGCTTAATTACCTACTAATCCATAGCTCTAATGGTCTTGATCCCTTAAGACAAGTCGAAGAGCATTCAGAGTAGAGCAACTTTGGTATAGGCACCCATGTCTGAATCCAACTGGAATATGCCAATAACAGGACCCAAAGTTGGGCTCGTTCTCGCATGCCGCGTGTTCGGCAGAATGTCTTCGTGGCAATCGTGCACCAAGCGCGCCCCCACCATGGCCGACATGCATCCCACCTCCATGCCATGTGTCGCTGCGTGCCCTACTTCACTAAAACCAAACACCCAAGCATCTCCATGCCTTCCTCCCTCTCTCTCGCCCTCCCTGGCGCTCTCCCTCTACGCATGCGCACGCCAGAGCACGGTCGCCATGGTCACCCCGAGCTGTTGTGCTGCTCCTCCTCCATAGCGCGCCTCCTCTAGCTCCTCCAACCTCTCCATCTCCCAATCATGTGGTGGCCATGCTGCTCTTCCGCCTATGTCTCTTCTCCGGCCAAACTCGCTGCCATGCTTGCCATCGCCGAAGCTGCCGCTGCCGGTAGTGCTGTCCTGGCGCTGCTCAGCTGCTATGCTACTACTGCCTGCAGATTGGCTAGCCAGGGTCAGGCATGGCCATAGCTAGCTATGGCCAAGCCCTAGCGCGGTCCCTCCTTGCTGCTACCGGCCGCTTCCCTGCTGACCCGAGCTGGCTCTGTTGCATTCCCGCGGTGTATAGAAGATGAAGGACCTCACGCTTGAATAAGGGAAAAGGAAGGGGCCTAAGTGCAAAGCCATGACTTAGATAAATAGTGCCAGAAAGGATATGATTGTTTGAGTTTAATTTATGGAAACTGCAGGGTCCCCGATGCAAGATTTATATTCCTTTTCTTTGATTTTGCATATTTGGATGATCAACTTTGAAAATTCATAGTAATTAGTATAAAAATAGTAAAATAGTAAATGAGGACTTTTTGGAATCCTTGTGAAATTATATATGTAGTAGATCTATAATATGGCATGCTTTAGTTTAAAGTTTTTGCTGTGAAAATCAATTTGTGCAGTTAGGTTCTTAATACTAGTTGTGTCTTGTCTTTTTCATAACTGCAGTTGTTTTGCTCAAATAAAAGTGAAATTTTTATAGAGTGTGACTAAGGTGATGGTTGATGGCTGATAAAAATTTCTGGAGTTTAGATTTGATGGTTTAAGAGTTATAAAAATAAAAAATGTCATGTGTTGCTTTGGTCCTATTCTGAATAGGCCTACATGTTTGAATTTATTGGTTCAGTTAAGTTATGAATCATGCCTTGAGGACAATAGAGGAATTGTATTAATTTTATTAATATTTTAAAAAAGATAAATGGCATAATTTTTGGTTAAGTAGATTTTTAGTTATGGTTGCTTAAAATTATGTGGCTGTTTTTGCCCAAACCCAGATAGGGTTGCCTTATTGGTAATGTCTGGCCATTTTATTAGTAGAATTAGCTCTAGGTGTTTATAACAAAATTGTTTAGAATTATCTAAGATTTCTAAAAAGTCTAGAACCACATTTATTGGACATATAGAACTCTAGTTATAGCTGCTTAAAGTGACATGTCATATTATGTCCATGTTTTGGACAGAGATGCAATTATTGGATTAATTGACCTTGTTAAATGTAGAATAATCTTAAGATGAGAATAATAAAGTTGTAGGTAACTTCATAAGATTTTCAAAAAGTTATGATTCATGTTTGTAGGAGGTCTAGAACTCCAGTTATGCTTCTTTGAAGTTCCTATCAGTTTTCTATACCGCTGTTGTTTGGGCAGCATGTGCAGTTTTGCTTGTAAAATTATTTTCGTAGTGTAAATGATATTTTGTATGGTTTTCATGAATACCAAAGTTGTATATAATTTTACAATATAGCTTGTGTTAAATTTTGATGACCATAGGACTAATAATTTAGGAGCTATAGATTTTACAATTTCATTGTCAGATTTTGCATGCTCTCTGTATAGATCTGAATGATTGTGTTGTTTGACTTAGCTAAGCTTTGAATCATGTCTTGGAGATAATATAAGAAGTTTAGTGATTTTCTTGATATTTCCAAATTATTAAAGATCACACCTTTTGGTGGTCTAAGTCTCTGGTTATAGGCTTGTGAAGTTGCATGGTAGAATCTGTCCAAGTCTAGACAGAGGTGCTCAATTGTGCTTGATTGACCTTGTTAATGGTAGAATCACCTTGTGATGATAATAAACATGTTTTAGATAATTTAATAAGATTTCTAGAAATATAAGGTTCATAATTGTTTGATGTCAAGATCTCCAGTTATGGATAAAACAAGTGATTGTTGTGCTGCTGTCCAGATTTCTATACATGTGCTAGGTGATTGTTTTAGCTTGCTCTTGTTTTGGCTAAACATGTTTGTTAGTTCTTGATCGATGCATGTGTGCAATATCTAAACTTAAGTTCACTTGTGTGTTATGCCTAATATGCTTGCTATCCCTCTATAATAGGTTGTGTGATGTTTAGTTAAATAACTCTAGGTGCCTATCTTGCATGATCTTATGTTTGCCTTGAATGCTATTATATGATGCATCTCATATTACCATTCTGCATATTCATGCACTTGCATATTGCATCTCATCTAGGTATGCTAGATGAACCACGTGAAGGATGTGATGTTGGAGCTGAACCCGAAGACGGTGTATGGTGGACCTATCCCGAAGATGGAAGGACTGGACAAGTGCTAGGATTGGAGATGCTCACCAAGCGAGTGTTGTCTAACAAACACTAACCTAGTGTTGGATCCCAGGCAAGCCCCGAAGCATTTTAAGTCTCCTAGTGTTTTACAAAATACTATTTGAGTCCTTTATGTTTGATGCATTAGGTTATAAGAGTTGATTGGAAACACTTGATGCATGGAACTACCTTGTCCAGATATATACACCTTTAACCCTATGTAGGTCTAGGATCGAATGTATGCTTAGCAATGCTTGGACTGGTAGAAGTCGGGTGATTTCCTATGACCTGCGAGATATAGGTGGATACCAAAGCACGGTTGGCTATATTGCTATCATGGAAATAACCATGTGTCAATAATGAATGGAGACCGGGTGAGATGTCGATAGAGAAGCAACAAGACATGGAGGTCTTGGGTGTGGATCTATCCCCATTTGTGTCGATTAAGGACCGTACCGTTGTTGGTGCTTTTTCACAAGATTGAACGCATGTCTATCACTTAGCTAGCTAGATAACTTCTTCTGACCATGAAGCCGAGTAGCTCAACTCAGGCCGGGCCCCGCTCTGTAAAAGTGCGCACACTAGAGGAAGTAAGGATGTGCGGGGAGCGGATCAATAGACCGTGGGCAAGCATGACCTGAGCGACCTGGTCCGAGACCATGGGCAGGCATGGCTTGAGCGACCTGGCTACCGTCAGTCCCTGATTGTGCGGCGCAGGTCGAACCCGCAAAATGCATACCTGAGTTGTACCAAAGGTGACCTAAGACTACCTTGGCATAGGTATGTCTGGGTTTGTGTTAGGAATACCTATCTGGTTGAAATCGATTCGAATCACCGTCTCTCCCGAATAGTGAGAAACTTGGCTAGTACCAACATCGTAGTAATTGTATGATGGAATGTGATGGTTTAGATAAACAAGGAATTACTACACCGGCTATGGTTACTATTGTATGCTATCAAATGATATACCACATGTTTGGCATAGGTTAGTTGCTAATCTAGAGATGAATAGCTATAATTAACTTGATGACCAAAGTATAATTGTATAACTGAATTAGTCACGTTTTATGCAAAATGTTGTCAAGCTAGCTCCACTTATAAAGCCTTGCATGATCCTTGGAGTCATTTTATTTCTGGTTTACGATGTGTAAGTCTAGCTGAGTACATTCGAGTACTCAGGGTTTATCCCACCATGTTGCAGGTGAAGTTCTCAGCCTGCTGAAGATGGTGGCTAACCACCGGTGGGCTCGGTGACTCTATTTATTTCTCATCTATCTCCTTTTTTCAGAGGATGTCACTTATGCTAGCAATGTATTTGGAACTTATATTAATGTAATCATTTGAACGCTATGTTGTTTTCACTAATGGTTTTAAAACCCAAACTTGTACTATTATTGGTGAACCCATTTGTAACATTATTTGCGCTGCAACTTTTTGTATGTGATGTGTGTTTGCTTAATCCCTCGATCTTGGTTATGATGTTGATTTATCGAGGTCCTCCGTGACACTAAGTAGACTACCGGGTTTATATAAGTAAAAGTATGCGCGTGTCAACATGTTAGCGGGGACAGCTGTACTTGATCTTGTATAAATTGGGTGGTTCTGTCCCATCAGTGTGGTACTTGCCGACACCAAAGTTCGCTACCCTAGTTCAAAAGCTTCTGTACTCTATGCTGATGGTGACCCAGAAGCTCCTGCACTACTTCACCAACCATGAGGTCACAGTCGTCACTTCATACCCGCTGGGGGAGATCATACGCAACCGTGATGCCGCCGGCCAAATCTCCAAGTGGGCTCTCAAGCTCATGGGCCATGACCTTAGGTATGTGCCCCACACTGCTATTAAGTCTCAGTCTCTTGCCGACTTCATCGCCGAATGGACGGAAGTCCAGTTTCTGACCTCTGATGTCACCCATGAGTATTGGATGATGTACTTCGATGGGTTGGTCATAGCGCCTGGCTCAGGGGCTAGAGTGGTTCTAATCTTCCTGGATGGGAGCAGGCTCTGCTACACAATCCATCTTCATTGTTTAGCCTCAAACAATGCTGCAGAGTATGAGGCCCCCATCAATGGGATGCACATCACCATCAAGCTCGGCGCAACACGGCTGTATGTCCACGGTGACTCAGAGCTGGTCATCGACCAAGTCATGAAAGAGTCCTCCTACAAGAGCCCTCTCATGGCAGCATATTGCCAGGAGGTGCGCAAGCTCAAGGACAAATTCTGAGGGATCAAACTGCATCATGTCTCTTGGAAGGACAACGACGTGGCTGACTTCCTCATGAAATTGGTGGCCAGATGGGGACCGCCCGCCGATGGGGTCTTTGTAAATGACCTCCACGAGCCATCTGCTCACATCCAAGAGGATCCAACCTAGACATGCTCCAACATCGATCTGGCGCTCGGGGGCTCTGACCCCCGACGTGCCCTGACCCTAACTGAGCGCTCGGGGGCTCCGACCCTGGCGCCTCTAGGGTGATGTCACCCAGTGACATTGCTATAATGGCACTCGATCCAGCCGACTAGAGAGCTCACTACTTGCCAACATTCTCGAGGAGGCCCTCCCACTAGAAAGGACTGAAGAGCGATGAATCGCTCAATGCGCCAAGACATTCGTTGCCATCGGTGATGAACTTTACAAATGATGTGCGTCGGGAACACTCATGAAATGCATCCTGACTAACTAGGGGAAACAACTTCTCCTCAAAGTCCATGCTAGAATCTTCGAACATCACACGGCCCCAAGGTCGCTGGTCAGTAGAGCCTTTCGCCAAGGTTTATACTGGCCCACTGCGCTCTGAGACGCATAGGAGGTTGTCCGCAGATGTTAAGGATGCCAATTCTATGCTCGGCAAACTCTCCTACTGGCGCAGGAACTCCAGACCATCCCCATTACTAGGCCATTCACGGTCTAAGGCCTTGACATGGTCGGCCCCTCAAAAAGGCCCCAGGTGGCTTCACTAACCTACTCATGGCAGTGGACAAGTTCACCAAGTGGATCAAGGCGAAGCCCATCACCAACATCCGCTCAGAGGAGGCGGTCAAGTTCTTCCTCGACATAATCTATTAGTTTGGTGTCCCTAACTGTATCATCACCGACCATGGAACAAACTTCACCGGGAAGAAGTTCCTAGACTTTTGTGATGGATACGGCATCAGGATTGATTGGGCCTCGGTCGGACACCCGCGTACTAATGGTTAGGTCAAACGGGCCAATGGCATGGTCCCATAAGAACTCAAGCCTTGCATTTTCCATCAACTCAAAAAGTATGTCGGACGATGGGTTGCATAGGTCTCAGCAGTCCTCTGGAGCCTAAGAACAACCCCAAACCAATCTACGAGGTTCACCCCTTTCTTCCTGGTGTACAGAGCTGAAGTCGTGCTGTGATCCGACCTCAATCACGGCGCCCCAAGAGTGAAGGCCTTCGACCAAGACCAAGCTACGGAGGCTCAGCAGGACACAGTTGACCTACTCGAGGAGGCTTGTGAGATGGCCGTCATCCACTCTGCTCATTACCAGCAAACTCTCCATAGGTACCACGAGAGAAAAATCAGGGGGAGGACCCTCAAAGTCGGTGATCTCGTACTCTAGAGGACCAAGTCGACCAAGGACAAGCATAAGCTCTCTCCACCATGGGAAGGACTGTACATGGTGGCTGAGGTGATCCGACCAGGCACCTACTGGCTGAACGACAATGACGGCAATGTTCTCACCAACACATGGAACATCAAACAGTTATGTCGTTTGTTTCCCTAAAGCTCGGTTTTACTGCTCATTTCCATTCAACGCTTGCTCCTACATCACCCTAGCCCGAGCACTCTTGGTCTAGGTTGCTCGATGGCTCCATGGGGGTGTGATACCACCCCCTCTTTACTGTCATGCAGTAACACATTTCACCCAAACAAAAGGGCATCACCCAAATGAAAGGGTGTCCCGTTCCTTTGATTACCCTACGTAACTTATGCTTTAGCCTCCCAACCAATCAGACCTAGCCATGACCTACAGTTATGAGCAGCTAAGCCTCATGGGCCACGCCTGGTTTCTTAAGGTTGCAACCTACAATCAACGGCAGGTGTGAATGGGAAAGGACAAAAAGCAAAGTCACACAAGGATAAAAATAAGGGTGGGCGGGACAAGCTTCACCTCACGAGTGATTTCATCACAAAAGAACATAAGTTGTTCACACAGGGGCTCCCCCATGAATTTATCTTTTTACAAAGACTGACTATTTCTATTTTTAACTCTATTGTGGCCCCCTGGCTGCGTCGGCCGATGGTGCAATTGGCGAGGACGAAGGCAGCTCGGCTATGGTCGGGAGGACGACGCTCGGCTCGGCTATGGTCGGGACGATGTTCGGCTCACTCGCCTCCAACCTGGCCTCCGCCGCTTTGATAGTCTGGACGATGTCTTCCTAGTGCACACCTGTGGCCAACGTCGAGCGACAACCATCCATCACCCACTACATGGTGACCTACTCGGCAACCACCTGTGCGTGTGGCGCCAAGCTTTCCCCTAGCGCCTGGATCTTGTCCACGCGCCACACACTAGCATATCCTCTACAGGCGGCCACGATGTCCAGGTCAGGGTAGTGGGTCCCCACCGACGTCAGCACCCCAGATGTCCCGTAGAACATGCCATCGGAGATGAGCGCTCGGACCTCATTCGGGACCTCAGCCAGCTGGATGGCGGGCGTGCTAGTGCTAGGGCTCGACCCGAACACCTCAGCGACCACCACCTGTGCAATGTTGCAGAGTTGGTCAAGCTCTTCCTAGACAATGCTTCACTCCTCTAGGAACTAGGCTAGTGCCTCCGTGCTCCGACCTGCAGTCACTTTGGCCGCCTCCAGCTCCTGCTCCAGAGAGCTAACCTTTCCACCCAGTTCTAGAAACAGACGATAGATTTAGGAGCAAGGAAAAGAAAAATTCAAGACATCAACTAAGGGACAGGTACATACTGAGGTGGGTGCTTTCAAGAATAGTAAGCCCTTCCTCTTGCTGGGTCACCCTCTCGAGCAGTTGAGCGTTCGACTCCTCTGCCCCGAGCATCTGCCCCCAGAGCACGATGACCTCCTGCTTGGCCTCCGACCGAGCCTTCCACTCTACCTCTAGAGCCTCCAAGGACTTCCTGAGCACCGCCTTGGTCTCTGCCAAATGGGCCTACACTACATAAGGGACCGACAGCTTGGGCCGCTTCTGTAGGGCAAACCCACCAACCAGAACGACTCTAGGCGGTTTCCCCTCGAACAAGGCCTGCCCGCTGAAGATCCACCGGAAGAGATCCATGTGTGGCTCCATCTTGAGGAAGGCCACACAAATGGTGATGAAGCTGGTGATGTGCAGCACAATAGTTGGGTTCAGGTGCTGCAACTCCAGGCCCCACTCGTTGAGGAGCCCACGCAAAAACTAGTGCACGGGGTACCCGAGCCAGCGCTTGTGGAAGGCAAGGAAGGAGACAACCTCATTGGCCCAGGGTTGCAGAACAACCTCCCTCAGTGTAGGAGTCCTCCAGTGCACCACCTCCCTCGATGGGAGCAACCACTTCTTGGCAAAGGAAGCTAGCACATCTTCCTGCACATTGGAAGGCCTCTAGGTTGACATCGTGCATGGATCTATGAACGGATATGTGAGTTTTCTCCTCTCCCTTGCTCTACCCTCTTGTCTCCTAGAAACCGCCATGGCACATGAACAGGCTTGGCAAAAAGAAGGAAGGAGAAATGGTAGCGGTTGAAGAAAGGCAAAAGAACAGGAGGAAACCCCTCTCTGTTCCCTCTATTTAATGCAGAAAGACGTGCGATGGGACATGGCCTTGCTAATGGGATGTGGCCTACCCTATGGGACATTGCATGGCTGATGCGATGTGGCCTGGACGAGGCCCACCACAACTGCTACCTAGGCAAAGGAAACACGGTGCAACCACACGCAAACAACCCTCTGCCTTCCCAGGTAGGGTTTGGAGGGGCCCACTAGCAGAATCTCCATCGAGGAGAAGCTAGCAGTCACCCAAGTCGATTGGATGGCTTGGGTGGCTATTGAGAGATGGGTAAGGAGCAGTGGGATGCCCCATGTAGATTATGCCGACTCTGCCATGAATGATGGACCCGGATTCCACTCGGACATATCCGATAGAAGCTCCCCGAACCCATCACTTGAGCCATCGAGGTAACTTTACCAAACCCCCATTTTACTTCTCCAATGCATGAGCATTCATTCATCCATTGATCTCATGCATGCATACATTCATCTCATACATCCAAGCATCACATGTGCAATTATTGCATCATAACGCTTCGTGTCATGTCATGAAGCCATAGTCGTCTCATTCGATATGAGCGGCGACCAACCAGGGTTCAAAGGCCGGCCTATGAAGGGCGCAAGGCCGCCTCGCATCAAATAGTGCTAGGGGAGATAACGCAGATGAGCCCCAGCGGCCCTCGCCTGACCCACTCAGAAGCAGACAGGGTCATCTCGACCTTCTCGTTCAATCTTGACCTCGAGCCAGGCCCACAGAATCACCATCGAGGGGAAGCCAGCGGGCCACCTGAGTCAATCTGGGGAACGGCTCAGGCATCTGCCGAGAGGCAGGTTAAGGAGTAGTGGAATGCCACATGAGGGCTATGCTGACCCTGTTATGAACGACAAACCCAGATTCTACTCGGACATGCCCATTAGCGAGCTCACCGAGCGTGTCACTTGAGCCGTCATGGCAAGCGACGTTAGCTCAACACCTCTAGTTGTGGAAACTGTGGATGTAGTGATGCATGAAACTCGATCGATCCCTACCAAGCCCAATGGGGCTCGGGCTGCTAGATCCTGACTCAGGAATCCACCCAACCGCACAGGTCACGGTCGGAACAAACATGGACAAATGCCCTGACCAGTAGGGACACCAGAGTCTGTGGCCCTAGGAAAGAGTACCAAGGTGCTCAGCCTCCAACCAACTCAGCAGTCGTCCATAGGCTCAAGGGCTGCACCCACCGGGTGTGCTCACGTGCACCCGACAGAAGACGGACTACCGATGAGTCCCCCCCTCAGGGGCTAGGCACCTATATCCACTTGCCGTGCCTCCACGGCCTTCGCCAGTCCCCTCATCAGGGGCTGGGTGCTAATATCCACTCTGCGTGCCTTCGTGGCCTTTGCTAGTTCTCCTCGTGGAGGTTGGGCGCCTAAATCCTACTCGGTTACCCTACGCGGTACAACAAACCAAGGGGGAAACACTGAAGTTCCAATAAACAGCCTGCCTCCACGGCGCAATGGGCACTAGAATTACAAAGCAAATAAAGCTTTCGTTAATCTAAAAACACAAGCCATAGGCTTTTACAATATCACGCAAATCATGTGTGAACAGCCCCAGCACTGCTCCGCACCTTGGAGCATGAAGCGAAACAAGGGAGCCAAGATCCTTGTTCTCACGCTCCAATGTTCTCCTCCCTTCCTCCATCCTCTGATCTAGAATTCAGGACAAGGGCCTGTTCGAGACCCATGATGCTCTCTCCTTATGAGAGATCTTCTAGCATCGTGGCCCCTCAATGTGCCTAAGGAGGCTTTGGAGGGAAGGAGCTTCCGAGTACCATTACGAGAAATCTTCTGGCATCAGGAGGAGTGGCCGAAGCCACCCCTAGCGAGAAGCAAGAGCCTCAAACCAAATAGCACTATAACTAGAGCCATGAGAACCCTGGAGGCAAAGGCAGCTCTATTTATAGCCAAGGCAACAAGCTACCGTCCGAGTGCACTATAGCATACGCCCGTGATCGCACAACAAAAGTGTCTGAGCGCAAGACGATGACACAGTACACCCGTGAAGCTGATCCTTATCTAGAATCTAGAGCTAGTACTCACACGCGGCTCACCATTCTGCAAAGCGACAATGATGAACAGTACTCCCATGCGCCCTCAAAAGCGACAACTCGACAGCGCCTTCACAGTTTCATAGACCCGCTTCGCTGCAATACTTGGCCCAGTAGGTGGCGTGGCGACATCATGTGCCTAGGCTAGCCTAGATACACGATGACAGGCCAAGACCACAATCCAGCCCTTGACTGGCACCTCTGGCCAGGAGACCTGATCGGCGCTTCGATCGGAAGGTCTGGCCGCGGTGGGACCATAGTTCAACTTTGACTAACTTCCTCCGACCGAGGATATGCCAGACCTTTGCAAGCCGCTCTTTCCCGACTGACATAGTCGAGGCCGACTGGGAACGACCGACCGGGGATGCTTGCTCGATTTGGGCCCAGAGAGCAGGTGGAGCAAATAAGGTAAGGCGCTCAAGTCAACCGCAATACCGAGGACCGTACCCTGCCATGCCCTATGCACCTACATGGCGGTGCTGTTGAGCCATGTCAGATGGACACTGTAAAGCCTGCTAGATGCATCAGAGCATAAACCGTATTGTGAGCGCCGTCATTTGCTAACCCAGGCGGACATTGTGCACCCTGCAGATACAACGAGATCATGAACAGTAAGGTGGGCGATGGCTGCATAAATAGTATGGCGGACGATGGCAATGCCATACCCGATGGTGTGGGCAACAATACTAGGTAGCACCCGTACACACTCTCTCCTTTTCCGACTTTGACTTGTAAGGCCACCCCCTTCAACTATAAAAGGGGATGCGCTCTCTCCTAAAAGGGGACAGCCACATGGCTCTATGACTCTCAACTCTAGGAGTCTAAGGCGCACATAGAGCATACGCTCCAACACTTAGCATATGATTGAGTCCCCGTCCCTCTTTTCCACTCGGATCGGAGTCCGACCAGGCCTCAAACACCCCCCCCCCTTCTCATTCCTCACTCGTTTGTAACCCCACAACAAACTTTGAGCACCTAGGCTCAGGAATAAAGTCACTAACCAACCGAAACTAGACGTAGGGCATGTTGCCTGAACCAGTATAAATCCTGTGTCATTGTGTGCTAGGCCACATTCGATCTCAACGCATAGCAAAACTACAAATATTTACTTGTCAGGCACATTTTGCACCGACAAGTAGCTTCCCTACTGCCTTGTGATACCTTGGTCCAATTTTGGTGGCAGTTGGTTTTGATTTGGTTGCAAATCGGGCAAATCTGTGTTCTTAGTGATTTTCGGGAGCTCTGTCCCGCAGACCACGGACAGTCCGCGCCCTTGACCGTGGATAGTCCAGCAGTCGAGGTCAGGAACAGTCAAGTTCAGTGCCTGTACTATTTTGTTTTAGCACAGGCGTGGATAGTCCACCCCTAAGGCGCGGACAGTCCGTCGCTGTAGCGAATAGTCTAGACCAGAACTGGTTCTTTTATTGTGTTTCTGCAGTTTTTGCCAGCAGACAGTCTGGGCCTAGACCGCAGATAGTCCACTGCTGCTGCAACTTTTCTGGGCAGAATTGTTTCTCATCTTCTATTTTTAGAGCTCTTGCTGGGGGACAGTCCAGAGCAAAACCGCGGACAGTCTGGCCCTTCTTTAGCGAACAGTAATGGAGATGGGGATCTCGATCTTCCATCAGGTGATGATAACTATCGTTATGGCGGAGAATGACACACCGATCCGGCTTCAGATCGAAAGATCGAACCCTGCAATCTTAGCACCACAGCTCCTCTGGTTATCAGCCGAGTCACAGACCAGGTTGACCTCGCCAAGAAGGCTAATCCCTACCTGCACAATGAACAACACAAGCAAGAACAAGAAAGAACGCAACCAAATTGCAGATGAATGATTAAACTCACAAAGTTGGGGTCTCACAAACCGATGAACGGCGAAACTGTTCTTGACAGATTAATCTAAGCAAAACCCCAAACCCTAATGGAGGGGCGGCAGCTGTTTATGAAGACTCTAGGGTCGTGCAAGACCCCTGGACATGCCCCTAATGGACCCAAACACGATACATGGTCCAACGGACCAAAAGACGGTGTTGCAGCACCCTAGCTGATTCTGGACGCTGACTTGTTTTGACGATTCCTATTGATTCCGAAGAGTTTTTGACGTGAAACCACTTGGATTGGCTTCCTTATCAAATTATCTTTCCATCCATATGTGGATCATCGAAAATGGAGTCCGGATGCGTCCTGAGTGACTAGTTTAAGGCAGACTAGTCCTGGATTCCAAGGCAGACTCGAACTTGAGTTGCTTTGGGCCTCCACCTTGGGGACTCAAACCGAATTAGCCTCGGGCCTCCTTCTTGACTTGGACACCCTTGCTGGCCTCCTTCCCCTCTATCCCATGTGCCAAACATGGTCATATGCATGGGTGTCATGTCCTCATCATCCTCCCCTTCTTGATGAAAAGCCGTCCTCGGCGTCGATTGTGCTTGAAACTGATCCTGCACAACATAAAGGAGAACGGGGTTGCGAGGACAAAGAAAACTGAAATAATTGTGAGAAGGAACGTGACTATGTTTCCAAGTTTCTAGCATGTCTTCTCGCATAAAAAATTCAGCAAGCATGTAGACTCCATGATCCGAACGCACACGATGTATGTCAACACTATCCTGCAAAAGATTAGAACTAACCAAAGACAATGCAGGAATAGATGGTCGAGCAGACATAGGTAGCGACCAACAATGCTCCCCTTCTTGGAAGTGAACTTGTTTCTTTAAGGAACATGAGAAAATGTTTGTATTATTATGGCTGCCCTCTAAACGATCATAATCTTGTACAACAAAAGGAGAATTCATATTATTACGAATGTATACTCGATGTATCATATATTGTCCCTTGTTGTTATATCTGCCAATAACATGATTTGTGTGTTTAGAAAACCAAGGCAAATTAGCATATTTAAAAAGGCTCTCTTTCAAACAATCTAGGTTACACAAAACATCAAATTCAATGTAACCCAAAGTATGTAAAGAAGACAACAATTTGAACTCATCAATTTTAGTAGCAATATGAATAACATGTTTATTTTTAGCACAAGTCACTGGTTCCAAAACATGTAAAACTGAAGCATCTTCAACCAATTCATCTTTGTCACAAGGAACATCAGGCAAATTATCATGGGACAAAGATAAATCAAGAGAGGGTTCCACTAACAATTGCTCTATGACAGCATGGTTTGTGGAAAAATTTAGTACATTAAGACAATTTTCATCTTCCGTGAGTGTAGGACCATGGACATTACCTATGTTCTCAGCAGGAGTAATAGGTGCATGGTGAAGTGATGGTTCTAAATTTGCATATGAGGTTGTGAGCTCCTCATTTTCTTCCACGTCATCCTCTCGCTTATGTACATTATTCTGTAGAAGGTTAGTCATAGCAAGAGGAATAACAACAGACTCTTCCTCTAAATGGTGCGCCTTAGCATACAAAGTCAAAATAGGAGGTGGATTAACAAAGGTTTCTCGCATAAGAAGTTTCATATCATTCCAAGTCTGAGGTTTATCACAAGGATCTAAAGACTCCCACCAAGATAAAGCAGAATGTCGCAAAACAGTAGCTGCATTTTTTACCTTCCTCATTGGACATATAAAGCGAGTAGCAAATATGTTATCGATGACAATTTCCCACTCCAGGTACTCATCAGCACCTATACCATCATAAGTCGGTGGATACGAACAACCTGTCATTGTAAATATAAAAACAAGGAACAAACGGTGAAAGTTATCCCTACCAAATGACTATGTGGTTGCAGTGGTGTCACTTTTCATAGCAAGTGGAAGCGTCTTACCAAGCTCTTACAAAGTTCTTACCAACGCAAGCAGTGGCGGTACAACCGGCGGCTGGTTCGTGATAACTGTGAGGCAGTGGTACCAAGATTGCAAAGCCCCTTTTCTGTACTGATCTGAAGAATTTGTGGAGCTTGGAAGGCAAACAAAGAGTAATATGTATATCTGGCACACAAGTCAGTAACAGAAAGTAATGCTGAATTATAGTCCAAAATACTTGTTCTCGTTGCTAGTCTAAAATGTTCCAAGTACCAGGTGTGTGATAAAAGTATGGTGGATAGCAAGGTGACAGGTGTATGAAAAACAAGTATGGTGGATGGAAACAGCAACACAAACAAGGAATCAGACAGCACATGCTATCACCGCTCACTTTGGTCTTCTCTATGTGCTCCTCTAGATATTGTTCCTCTTTTGCCCCTCTCTTTTTTTCTATTTTTTGGGCTGTCGTTGTTTTTTTGGAAAATTTTAACTTTTTTATTTTATTTTTTTGATATTTTTCCTTTACTTAGGAGCACAAAAGAAGTAACCACAGAAAATATGAGCTAAAACAAGTGAAAGACGTGGCCTGTGGAATTTTTAGAAAACTTGCTCGAAATCGACAAAAACCTTGTGACCACGAAAAGATCTTGTGACCACTTTTTGACGGGGATGGACGGATCTGGAATTTTTTTCTGATCGATTTTGATATATGGAACGTCGAAATCGGAGTTCGTATGTGAAAACTAGACCAGTTTTAAAAATTGGCTCCGAATTAGAGGACAAAACGGAAACAATGTGCACAAAACTGGTCACAACAGCAAAGATTTGATGGAAACGATGGGGGAAAATACATGAACTGGACTCTAACACGACCGAACCAGCAACAAGACCTCGACCAGGACACAAACTCAACACGATGGACTCTGAAACTGAAATATGCAAAGGCTATAGCGCGGAAGGTTCTAGGACAGGAAAAATGAGTATGGCACTAGACTATGGGACGAATACGAAACACTCAAAACTAGGGAATAAAAGTGAACCTGACGATATACCTTAGCTCTGATACCACTTAATAGAGACGGGGATCCCGATCTTCCGTCAGGTGATGGTAACTATCATTGTGGCGGAGAATGACACACCGATCTAGCTTCAGATCGAAAGATCGAACCCTGTAATCTTAGCACCACAGCTCCTCTGGTTATCAACTGAGTCATGGACTAGATTGACCTCGCCAAGAAGGCTAATCCCTGCCTACGCAATGAAGAACACAAGCAAGAACAAGAAAGAACGCAACCAAATTGCAGATGAATGATTAAACTCACGAAGTTGGGGTCTCACAAACCGATGAATGGTGAAACTGTTCTTGACAGATTAATCTAAGCAAAACCCCAAACTCTAATGGAGGGGCGGCGGCTGTTTATGAAGACTCTAGGGTCGTGCAAGACCTCTGGACGTGCCCCTAATGGGACCAAACACGATACACGGTCCAACAGACCAAAAGACGGTGTCACAGCACCCTGGCAGATTCTAGATGCTGAATTGTTTTGATGATTCCCGTTGATTCTGAAGAGATTTTGACGTGAAACCACTTGGATTGGCTTCCTTATCAAATTATATTTCCATCCATATGTGGATCATTGAAAACGGAGTCCGGATGCGTCCTGGGTGACCAGTTTAAGGCAGACTGGTCCTAGATTCCGAGGCAGACTCGAACTTGAGTTGCTTTGGGCCTCCACCTCGGGGACTCGAACCAAATTAGCCTCGGGCCTCCTTCTTGACTTGGACACCCTTGCTGGCCTCCTTCCCCTCTATCCCATGTGCCAAACATGGTCATATGCATGGGTGTCATGTCCTCATCAGACAGTCCATACTTAGTTTGCAGACTGTACGGCCCTATGCTGTCTTCCTTGTTTTGGGTCGTTTCGTCATGGTCTTGGCTTGGTTGTTTCTCAAGTGTCCCGCTGTGTCTTTTGGTCATCACCATAGACATCCAGCCACCTAGTTGGCTCATGGATTACTCTTATCTTGCGTGTTTGGTTTTGGGGTTGATTTTGGTATAGCGGCCCAAGTTTTCAAAAGAAATTTGAGGCTCCCATTCACCCCCCCCCCCCCTCTGGTCGCTATTTTGGTCCTTCAATTGGTATTAGAGCTGATTAAGGATCATTCTACCTTAATCGGTTCATGATCTACGAAGGCAACATGGAGCGTGGTTTCGGCAAGCCACCGTACTTCGATGGTACAAACTATGCTTATTGGAAGATCCGCATGTATACGTATCTCCAGAGTTTGGATTGGCACGTTTGGGAGATTTGTGAGGATCCCAACTATGAAGTTCTTGTTATGCGTGTTGATTAGGAGCAAATTGATCAACACAACACAAATAGCAGGGCTCATAATGCTATTTTCTCGTGTCTTTCTCCCACTGAGTTTGATCGTGTTTCTCACCTCTCTACGGCTCGAGAGATCTGGGGTAAGCTTCTTAGCTACCATGAGGGTACAACCCAAATCAAAACCAGACTCTTCGACACATATAGACATGAGTATGAGAACTTTGTCGAAATGAGTGGAGAGTCTGTCGATGCTTTGTTCGCTCATTTTTAGACGATTGTGAACAAAATGAGAGCAAATCGTGCACGACTACATTATGATGATCATGAGAGGGCAATCAAACTCTTACATGCCCTTGATCAGATGGTGTGGGAGGTGAAAGTTGCTGCCATCACTGAGTCACTCAACTATGAGACACTCACTGTGGAAGAGCTCTTTAGTAAGTTGAAGTCAACTGAGATTGACATCAACACTAGAGCCAAGATTGAGAACCCCTCTGTGCCTACCATGGTGTTGGTCTTAGGTAACGGTAGCTCAAGTTCCTTCACTAACCCTTCATAGCCTCTCTTTGCATTGTTTGTCACAAAGGACCAGATGGAGGTGCTTGGAGACGATGAGCTGGCTCTAGTCATCAGTCGGTTCTCATGATTTCACAACAATCGCTTGAATCATTGGCATGGTGGCTCAAACCAAGGGTGCTTTGGTTGTGGAGACCCAGACCACTTCGTCGCCAACTGTCCCAAGAAAAGCAAGTACCCCTCCAACAAGTAAACTCTAGCAAGCGTAAAGAGAAGCGAGAGCACTCCTCGGACAAGCACAAGTCCAAGGGAAGATTTGACAAGGAGGTGCTCAAGAAGAGGTTCTTGAAGAAGGCCAAGGCTCAGCAACGTGCCTTCCTAGCGTCACTCAGCGACCTCGAAGACTCCGGCGACGAGCGAGCTTCCCTCTCCTCATGTGACAATGGGCACGAGAGGAAGGTGGAGGAGAGACTGAATGGTCTCTGCTTCTTCACTAACTCTTCCCATGGTGGTTTCTGCACCATGGCTCTTGGAGATGAGGAGGCCGGCAAGGATGAGGCGATCGACGATGACGACACCCCTAAGGTACTACCTTCTACCGACAAGCTCACCACTGAGGTAGATGCTTTGAGCGATGCCTTGATTAGTCAGGATAGACTGCTTAAGCGTGTTGCTCATGAGAGGAAAGAGTATAATGAAAGGCTAGAGCAAGCGCTTAAGGACTTGGAGCTTGCTAGGTCTTCTATGTCTGTGACCGAGGAAACAGAGTGTGATACTTGTGCTATTCACATGTCTAGTCTTGTTACTTTGCAAAACAAGTATGCACTCTGTTAGATGAGCATGATGAGTTGAAGGCTAGGTTTGTTTTGTTGGATGCATGCAAGTCCTGCTCAGGCTTGTAATCTGAGCTAGCAGAGAAGAATGCCAAGATCTCTATTCTTAAGAAGGCTAGTTCAGATAGCACAGTTGTTGCTAGGTGTGCGCTTTGTGAGAGTCTGAAGTTGGAGCTTGAGTCATGCAGGCACGACAAGATGAGATCTGAGGAGGAAAACACATATCTTTGGACCATCTTGAGCTAGGTGTCTTGTAGTGAGCTGTAGTTGGGCATGATGGTTAACCAGCTCAGGAGGGGAACTAGTGGACTAGGAGTAGGCTTTGCTATAGGTGGGAAGGGTGAAAATCTCTATGGCAAGGTTGGTGAGTGTAGTGGTTTGACCCCCAAGTGAGAAACCCTCCACCACTCCCAAATTGATCAAAATCACACTACCAAAGCCCACTGAGTTCAGTGTCAAAGATGGAGTGTTTGAAGAACCTCCAAAAGCTCCACCTTAGAAACAAGTGTGGATTCCAAAACCAAACCATCTCAGGAACCCACTTGACACTCTGCCAAACATCTCTGAGGATCCCCTTCCTAGAGTCCAAAGGCCACCAAGAGTGAACCATACCCACAAGAGAGTAAACCAACCACCACCCAAGAGAGAGGTGAGGTATCACTATGATTACTGCCATAAGGATGGTCACCTTGTTGAGTTTTGCTTTAGGAGGAAGAGAGATGAGAGACGTGAGTACGAGTTGAACAACCGGAACATGTATCACCCACCCCTTAGCATATATGTATCGCCTGTTTAGAGGCACAGTGCTAGGCCTAGAGGTACAATGCCTCAAGGTGCTAGGCCTCAAGGTGTGAGACCATGTGGTGGTCGTGCCCGGCGTGGTTCTAGTCATGATCAATATGACCTTGAATCTCGTGGTAGTGGCTTTTGGTCTCATAGCTTTAGCGCACCACGTTTTCCCCCATGTGGTGATCGCTTCCATCAAATGGGACATGGCATGTTTGGTATTTTTCCAAACACTTTTTTAGGGCAAATGAGCCAACATTGGTATCCTTCACAGTTTACTAACTCTAGTGTTGCGCCATTTGCTCATCCCATGCCTTTCTATTGATACAAGGCAGAGACCTGGAGAACACATGGCTCATTGATTCTGGCTATTCGCGCCACATGACCGGAAGCTCAAAGTGGTTCTCTAGCCTCGACCCCATGAGTTGCAAGGAGTACATCACATTCGGGGACAATAGCAAAGGTAAGGTGGTCTCTCATGGAACCATTCGGGTTAACAAGAGTTTTGTTCTCAAGGATGTTGCGCTGGTTTCAAATTTGCATTTTAACTTGCTCTCTGTTTCGCAACTCCTTGGGGATGGCTTTGAAGTGCGCTTTAAGACTGGCTTGTCTGGAGTTCTTGATTCTCAGGGAAATCTAGTTTGTCAGATTGTCCCTTTTGGCCATGTCTTTCGAGCTGACTTTTCTCACTCTTTTGGTTCTTCTCGTTGTCTTGTGGCTAGATCCTCCTCTGATCTTTGGAAGTGGCATAGGAGTCTTGGTCACTTGAGTTTCGATCTACTTGCTAGGTTGAGCTCACTTGACTTAATCCGAGGATTGCCCAAGCTAAAGTTTGAGAAGGATCTTGTTTGTAACCCTTGTCACCACGGGAAGATGGTTGCTGCTTCTCACCCTCCTGTGAACCAAGTCATGACCAAGGAACCCAGCGAGCTACTTCACATGGACATAGTTGGTCCAGCTCAGGTTCAGTCAGAAGGTGGGAAGTGGTACATTCTTGTGATCGTGGACGATTTTTCTCGCTACTCTTGGGTGTTTTTCATGGAGGGTAAGGATGAGGCTTTTTCTCATGCTCGAGATTTGATTCTGAGGTTGCAAAATGAGTTCCCTAAGAATGCTATGAGAGCGATTTGCAGTGACAATGGCATGGAATTCAAGAATACTCATTTTGAAACTTTTTGCTCTTCTTTGGGTCTCAAGCACCCGTTTTCCTCTCCATATGTCCCCAGCAAAACGGTGTTGTTGAGCACAAAAATCAGACTTTGGTTGAAATGGCTAGGACGATGCTCGATGAGCATAGCACTTCAAGGAGATATTGGGCCGAGGCAATTAACACCGCTTGCCATGTTTCAAACTGCATTTTTCTTTGAGCTTTCATGAAGAAGACTTCTTATGAGTTGTGGCTTGGGTGGCCACCCAAGGTAAGCCATTTCAAGGTGTTTGGATGCAAGTGCTTCATCCTCAAGCAAGGTAATTTGGACAAGTTTGAGTCTAGGTCCTCCGATGGGATATTTCTTGGTTATGCTTCTCATTCTCGAGCTTATCGTGTACTTAACCTTGAAACTAATCATGTCATCGAGACATGTGAGGTCACATTCGATGAAACCATACCTTGTGCAATTCCTATCTTTGAGCGTGCAGGTGAGGATGAGCTTAGTGAAAGCATCTTTGTGGGCGAGGGGTAGGGAGATGCCGATTGGGGTGATCCTGAGCTGGCTCCACCGGCTGCCCCTCTCTAGCCTACGACGACTACTTCGGTCCACGGTCCCGATCCCTCTACTTCCACCTCTTGGGGGCCACTCGAGCAGCTTCCTCAGCTTATGCCAGTTGCACCTGAGGAGGCACTAGCTGCTGTTAAGGGGGAGGCGACTTCTTCTAGGGAGGCACCACGCCACATTCAGCGTCGCCATCCACCTCAGACCATGATTGGCAACATCGACCAGCAAGTCACGCGGTCCAAGTCATATCACATCTAACACTTTGCTCATTCTGCATTTCTAGCTTCTTTTGAGCCTCGAGAAGTTGAACATGCTTTATCTGATCCCAATTGGGTTAATGCCATGCATGAGGAGTTGGAAAACTTTCATAGAAACCAGGTTTGGGTTTTAGTACCACCTCCACTAGAGTGCCATCCCATAGGAACAAAGTGGGTCTTTAAAAACAAATAGAGTGAAGATGGGGTGGTAGTGAGGAACAAAGCTAGGTTGGTAGCCCAAGATTTTTGCCAAAAGGAAGGTATAGATTATGAGGAGACCTTCACCCCTGTAGCTCATTTAGAGGTGAATAGAATCCTTTTAGCTTTTGCTGCTTCAAAGGGTTTTAAGTTTTTTCAAATGGACGTCAAAAGTGCCTTCTTAAATGGCTACATAGAGGAGGAGGTATATGCGAGGCAAGACAGAAACCAGGTTTGGGTTTTAGTACCACCTCCACTAGAGTGCCATCCCATAGGAACAAAGTGGGTCTTTAAAAACAAATAGAGTGAAGATGGGGTGGTAGTGAGGAACAAAGCTAGGTTGGTAGCCCAAGGTTTTTGCCAAAAGGAAGGTATAGATTATGAGGAGACCTTCGCCCCTGTAGCTCATTTAGAGGCGAATAGAATCCTTTTAGCTTTTGCTGCTTCAAAGGGTTTTAAGTTTTTTCAAATGGACATCAAAAGTGCCTTCTTAAATGGCTACAAAGAGGAGGAGGTCTATGTGAGGCAACCTCCCGATTTTGAGAACCCAAAGTTTCCAAACCATGTTTTTAAACTCCACAAGGCTTCATATGGTTTGAAACGAGCCCCGAGAGCATGGTATGAGCGTTTGAAAACCTTCTTGCTTAACAAGGGTTTTAAAATGGGTTCAGTTGATAAAACTTTGTTTATCCTCAAGCAAGGCAATGACACTCTCTTGGTTCAGATTTACATGGATGATATCATTTTTGGTGGCTCTTCTCATGCACTTGTTGCCAAGTTTGTAGATCTTATGAGTAGGGAATTTGAGATGAGCATGATGGGAGAGTTGACCTTCTTTCTTTGGTTGCAAATCAAGCAAACCCGAGAAGGGACGTTCGTGCACCAAGGGAAGTACACCAAGGACGTGCTGAAGAAGTTTGATATGGGCGAGGCCAAGCCTCTTTCGATGCCCATGTCAACCACGACGGTGTTGGATGCTGATGAAGAAGGAGAAGCCATGGACCAGAAGCAGTACCGCAGCATGATTGGGTCGTTGCTCTACCTGACAGCGACGAGACCGGATATACAGTTTGTTTTGTGTCTGTGTGAGCGCTTTCAAGCTTCTCCACGCACGTCTCATCACCAAGCTATCAAAAGGATCATGAGGTACCTTCGTTTCACTCCTGAGTTTGGGCTTTGGTATTCTACTTCTTCCTCGCTCTCTCTTTGCGGTTATTCTAATGTGGATTTTGCTGGCTACCGCTTAGATAGAAAGTCCACATCGGGGACTTGTCAGTTTCTTGGTTCTTCTTTGGTATCTTGGTCTTCTCGCAAGCAATCCAGCATAGCGCAATCCACCACAGAAACTGAATATGTTGTTGCCGCTAGCTGTTGCTCCCAGCTGCTTTGGATGATAGCCACCTTGATTGATTTTGGCTTAAATTTCACTAGAGTGCCTTTGCTTTGTGACAGCACAAGTGCCATAAGTGTAGCCAAAAACCCAGTTCTCCACTCCAAGACCAAACACGTTGATGTGCGCTTTCACTTCTTGTGTGACCATTATGAGAAAGGAGACATTGACCTTTACCACGTTGACACCCAAAAAAACTTGCAGATATCCTTGCAAAATCCCTCGACCTAGCATCCTTTGCCCGCTTGCGAGGGGAGTTGGGTGTTTGCTTCCCTTTTTAGAGGAGGGAAGTTTTGGTTCTTGTACTATAGTTTTTGGTTTTTCTTGGTTTTCTAGTTCTAGTCTTTGTTTTGTTTTTGTATCATACACCTTTTGCATTGCATCATGTATTATAGTGCATCGTGAGCTTCATGTGTATATCCCTGAGAATGAGATTATGCTCTTAGTGATAGATGCTTATGTGATACATGATGTTGGTATGGCTAGCTTAGACTCTTTTTGATCATATGTTACACTTTTGATGAGCTATGTCTGTTTTCAATGTGAACTTGATCTATAATTGATAAATCTACAAATTTGGTTCACCACTGAATCTGGCTCCTAGCATGTGTAGGATGTGTGAGATCCTTGTTCTATCATATTTATGCAAGGTTACTATGTCTCAGTCTTGGAGTCTTTCGCTTCAACTTGTATTACTCCGATAATCAGTTAAAATTATGACTCCAAGATAATTGAAACAGAAAGATCGAGAGGGTTTGCATTATCACACATCATTGTATCAAGACTACTTCTTATTGCACTTAGAGATGAACTTGATCAGTGTAGTGTATGACCGAGACCGACGCTTTGAGCTTCTGATTGTCTTTTGACATAGGCTTCGCCTGGTTGAAAAGTTAGGCAGGATAGTGCTTACAACCTCTCGCAATCACATGCCTTCTATGTTACTTGTGCAAAATGACTAAAATGAGAATTTGATGTAAAACACAAGTTTTGAATTATTTTGTGGCATGTTGATTAGACACTAGCTTGAGGTAGTTCACCTTGTATAGATTTGAAAGCACTTGTTGATTTTCTGCTTATACATGCTAAGTGCTAATTCTGTGGTGAATGCTTTTTCAAGATTAAAATTGGCTCAAAATGCTTTGCAATTCACTATTGTACCATATGATTAGTTTGAGCATTTGCCAGCCTTCAGATTTATTGTCTTACTCACATGACGGTATCCCTTAGAGCATTCTCTAATTCTGAATAATATACTCCTGAAGCTTCTGCATTTCCTGCATCCCTGTGCATTTTCAGCATACTTTGATGGGGAGTTGTAGTCTTGGGGCTTTAGCTTGATAAGTGCATATATCAACAAGGGGGAAAATGTTTCACACAAACCACTCAAAGGGAGAGTATGTTGTTGAGAGTACATACATTTGAGAGATTGCATTTGTTTAGGGGGAGTTGCACTTGAGTTGCTTTTGCTAGATGTGTTGAGCCTTTGCCTCTTTTGGAGGGTCTAGCTGTTTTTCAGGTGCTTTGAGCTTTCCTAGTGGTGTTGAGCCCGTTCTGCCTCTAATTGAGGACTAGCTGTGGTTTACTTGGTTGCGTTGAGCTGTTGGCCATGTCTTTGGGGACAAAGTTTTGCTTACCTCAAATGACCTTGTTTTGGCTTTTTCATTGGCTTTTGGTCATTTGGGTACATTCCTTCTTCCTTCCCCTTCTTCTGCTTCTTTATCTATGTGGTTTGTGTGTTGGTGTTGACAATGCACTCAACAAGGGGGAGATTGTGGACACATGGTTGATATGTGCCCATGTGGTCTTGTGTGATGAGTAATTGTCAACGTGATTCGCGTCTTGGGTTGAGTTGGTGAACTAACCTTGGCGTGAGTTGGGTTGTGCAACATGTCTCTTGGCTTGTGGTGCGCAGGTGTGGAGCTCAGAGGCAGTGGTAGATGGCAAGGTGAAGGACAAGTAGAGACGGGCCGTGCCGATGGACCGGGAGCGGTGAAGGGCGGATGTGAGTCTTGGACTAAGGGACCGGAGCGCCGGAGGACCAGCCACGGTGGCTGACACCTGCAGACATCGACAAGCACAAGCGTACATGGAGGAGTGACCGTGTTGACCGAGTCAAGATGGTGGACGTGTAAGTCGAGCGGAGGCTCTGGAAGACTTGGCGGCCGGGCGGTCGAGGACGGTGGTCACACGTGTCGAGGAGCGGTTATATGTACTTTTTTTATACAGTGTCACCGCCGTCCTCGACCGCACGACCACCAAGTCTTCTAGAGCCTCTACTGGACTTGCACGTCCGCCGTCTTGACTCGGTCAACACGGTCACTCCTCCATGTACACTTGTACTTGTCGATGTCCCTAGGTGTCAGCCACCGTGGCTGGTCCTCCAGCGCTCCGATCCCTCAGTCCAAGCCTCACGTCCGCCCTTCACCGCTCCCGGTCCATCGGCATGGCCCGTCTCTACTTGACCTTCACCTCGCCATCGACCACCGCCTCCGAGCTCCACACCTGCGCACCACAAGTCAAGTGACATATTGCACAAACCAACTCACGCCATGGTTAGTTCACCAACTCAGCCCAAGACGCGAATCATGTTGACAATCACTCATCACACAAGACCACATGGGCACATATCAACCATGTGTCCGCATTCTTATTATGTTTCTTCATTAAACACAGTGTTACTAAACTCAAGTTAGTTAAGTTTGTTAGGATGAAGTTAAAGCAAGCATATATCTTAATTGCAAGGACCATATATAAATCTATTTAAAAATGCTAGGACCTAATATCCTTGCAATATTTAAATAATGAATACCATTATGCAACTTTTTACAAATTACATTTATGCATATGTCCAAGCTTGCTTATAGTAAGTTCAGTTTGATAAAGGGTCATCAAGAATCGATATGGTCACATCATTAAAGGATGAGGCATTGACGGAATCAATCTTTTCATTGCATGATTTGAAACCATAAAGATGATAATAACCTTAATCAAGTTCTTGAATTACACATGATAAAAGATAGTATAGAGTGTTGCACAAGACCGATATTTACAATGAGTTAAATTTAGTCCTTCAAATGTGTTAGAACAATATGATAAGATTTCATATTTACCTGCCTATTGTCATGTCATCATATTTATAAAATGATAATCAATTTTTTACCTGCTTTGGTTTAAGAGGAGGGAATGGGGGATAGAGAGAAAAGGGTTAAGAAGATGAATGGGAGTTGCATGAGACAGAAAACAGGTAGGAAAAAGGGGGTGGGAGCACAATAAGATGGGAGGTGGGGAATAAGATGAAGATGGTGAGAAAGGGAGATGACAGCCATGTGCATGCTAACATTTATTTATGACATTGTGTGCAAAAATATTTTAAATACTCTCATCTAATTTATATCTATAATATATGTTTTTTTGTAGTACGAACAAAGGAGATATCAACATAGCAATACGCCATATATACTATACACCTAAATATTTGAGTTAGGCCAGGATATGTTGACATACCGTACCCTATTGAATCATTGCAAAGATCAATTATTTTTTACATGATACATATGAATTGGCTAGTAACAAAATATTAATATTTATTCATTATGCCTGAAATGTTTTTTATAACACATAGGTGTCTACCAGTTTAAACAAACTAGTCCGTGCATATACATACAGATACAGATACACTAGTAGAAGCAAACAATGGTCGTCACACACATCTTGGTATAATACGGTGGCTTTAGGCTCCATCGAGATTCCCAGAAACAAATGGTGCGCTGCAAGAGGCGGCTACATCTCGACAATGAGGTTCCCAAAAACCAGCGCCGTGATGAAGCTAGCAACGGTCCCTGCAATCTCGCCAAACATGTTCTCAAGCATGTGGTCGACATTCAGGGCGCCACCACCCACGTCGTCCTGGTTTCGGTTGTTGGCCTCCCAGCTGCGGCGAGCCGTTTCCTTGAGGCACGCCACGTGCAGGTCTACAGCCTCGCCGTCCACGTCGCAGCGGTACGCCCAGAACCAACGGCGGCGGCCCTCATTCTCTGGGCACAATGCACACGGCCGTGATGCCTTCCGGTGGAGATCGAAGGCACGGCCGTCCAGGATAATGCGGTCCGGCAGGGCCGCGCAGCACGGGTGGAGGTCGAGGTCTTGCTCGGAGCAGTGGTAGACGAAACCCCTCGTGGCGTCGCCACAAGCGTCGCAGAACCTCCTGCCCTCGTGGACCGGGGACGACGGGGCCTCATGGAGGAACCGGAACTCGAACTGCTTGCCGTAGCCGAACAGAGGATGCACCAGAGGATCCCCTGCGAGTGCGCAACGCGTGTGGAGGTCGTCCAAGGATTGGCCCCCGCCGCCGTAGTCGCACCTGTACCTGGGCCCGTAACCGGGCTCCTTGCAGCCGTCGCACAAGAACGGCGCGCCAGCGTCTGTCATCAGCTTCAGCTTGTGCTCCGGGCGGGCGGGATGGCAGATCTCGGAGGGAGAATCGTTGTCCGACGATCCAGACTCTCTCTCCAAGTACAAGGGCGTTGGACCCCAATCAATGGTTCCTAGTTCAGCCGTACTGAAATACGATGGAGGATCCTTGTGCGACGAGCCGAGTGGTTCCTCCATAAACAAATCACTAAGATATACAAGTGTTAAAAAATTATCTTAAATAAAGTATAAAACAAAAATAGGTGCCCTGATGTCCTCCAACTTAGTATTAGTTCCTCCATACTTGATGGTTCCGTCGCGCTGAAATATAACCTATCCACGCGTTCAAAATTTAACTTAAATAAATGACAAACAAATTTAGATCAACTCTCTAACTTAATTTAAAAAGGAAATATTCTCTCTCATACGTCATACATATTATTAATTTCAATTATTAACCAATGGTAACAAGAGATATTTTTTTTATGTGTCATTTAATTTACCATATATATATATATATAATATCTAAAATTTCTACAATACCTTGTATACCCGTCCGACCATTCCGGAAAACAACTTTGATGTTGACACCTTATGCGCCTTGGAGACCTTGGCCCTTGTTTTACCCTATAATCCAAAATTTGGTACTATACAAAAAGAAGATTCATCGTCACATCAAACTTGCGGTACATGCATGGAGTACTAAATGTTGACGAAATCAAAAACTAATTGCACAGTTTGGTTGTACTTTGTGAGACGAACGTTTTGAGCCTAATTAGTCAACGATTGGACAATTATTACCAAATACAAACGAAATGCTACAGTGCGCTACAGTTCCTTGAATTTTTGGCGGCGCCAACTTTGAGGGCAAACTAAACGCGCCCTTGGATAGCAAACTGCACTATACTCCGGGTCCGGAAAAGTCCACGGAAGGCCCTAGACAATCAGTTCGATTAAAAAAAGGATAAGATTTGAAATAATTAATTAATGCGGCGGCATAAATTGTGCAGGCCTTCTCCCTAGGGTCCTCTCCTCGCCGGCGGAAGCCGGTGGCCTTGAGCAGGACGGCAGCCGAGCGTTCCTCTTGCCGCGCGTTGGGCTTCCAGCAGCCTGTTCGCTGGTTGGTTTCTGGGCCGATAAACTCGGCTGGTGCTAGTTTGTTGTGAGAGAAAACACTATTGACTGTTCAGCCAGAAAATGGCACCGCCGCCACCGCCATCGAGTTCGGCGTCCGTAGTCCGCGGCCTGATCTGTCGTCCCTGTGCGCGGATCCACCATCCTTCGGCTTGGATCTGTCTTTTCGGCGGTGGCTGGCGCTGGCATGGAGGTCGGGCTGTGTGAGCCGCCGACTCCGGCTTCGCGTGCTCCGCTCATCCCAAATCCGGAGTCCCTCTGGCCTCTGCTGTCGCTCGCACGGCAAGCGGGGGCTGCTCCCTATCCTCTATCCTCACCTTCCTCCTTTGGTGTTGGTTGACCGAGCGGCGTCTGTAACTCGTTCTCACGACTGCAACAGTGCGAGCGATCGTCCCGTCTTCAGCGCCTCGGCACTTCCCTAGGGGTCCGATCGGCCGGTTCCCAGAGTGTTCGGCTGGTATGAAAGGACTGTTTATGCTGGTATGAAAATACTGTTCATGCTATATTTTGTGAGAAAAAAATATTGCTCCGGCTGAAAAAAAAAAAAAAAAACCAGCCAGCCGAACACTCCGTCCATTGGGCCCTTGGCCAGATCTGGCTAGCCCCGGCCAGATTCGCCCCCTACCCTCACCTTCCTCCATGGGTGCCGGTCCCGAGCGACTTCACCTACATCCGTGGGACTGCTGCTCACCTCGGCTTCCTTCCACATCTTTCTTCTGTTGAGCCTTCCTAATTTAGGCTGGTGGTTGCTACCATGACTCTGCGAGTGTCTGTCTTCGGCACATGTGTTCCGTCAGCGCTCTCCTTGTTGGTGGTGTCACTAAAACAAATCCCAGGTGGATCCACCTCTTCCACCAACCCCCTTCGTGGCTTCCTCCCCATGTGCCATGGCTTGTCTATGACATGTACTTAGTTGCTGTAATATTTCCTGATTTTCTCTCTCTGCTTTGTCTCTCCACACACCCTCTTCTACACTTTGTACACCTTCTGGTATGCCGAAAGTATGGTGTATCCGTTTGAGCTTTTAGCTCCTCCGTTTCAATATAGTAGGTGGGAACTTCTCCCGAATTGATCGAAAAATAAATAAATATAGTATCCTGCCCCCGCCAACAGCAAATAGAGACAAAAAAAAAAAACTTGCCATGTCCCTGAATATATATATAGCTGGGCACAGGACACTACATTCTAATTCGACATTATCTATACGCCTTCCTAATCCTATGGTACCTGTTCCATCAATATTTTCAGACTTATATAATGCATTTTCAATTGAACCAAGTCATCACATTAAGTTTGACCCAGTCGGTAGAAAATAATGTTATGATCTACCACATCAAAAAGATAAATTATGTATCTAATTAAGTTCATTTAGTAGTGTAGTAAATATTAGAGAAATTTTAAATTGGGTCAAACTTAGAATGTTTGAGACAACTAAAAATCCATTTTGTTTCAGGGTTGAGAGAGTAGGTCGAGGATCTTTTGGTTTGCCCTCTCGCTCTGTTTTGAAGAAGACTGGCCATCTTTGAATGGAAGATGGAAAAAAATCAATATTATGTGCCATAGGAGTATATATTTTTGTCATTTTTATATTTGAAAATAAAACTAACATTTTGTTATAGTATTTCCAGTGTAGTACTAAAATACATATATAGTCCAAGTCCAGTGCCATATGATGTACCAAAAGTTTTGTATTTACTATGGGCATAGATTTTTTTTTTTTTTTTTGGAAAAATAGCATACGGTCGATAGTTTGCATACAACAGATTAATAAATCGTACCATTCTGCGCAGCGGGCGATCACTCTCATCCAATTGGCTAACAATATCCTTGATTATAGGCCTTTTATGGCGATCACTCTCATCCAATTGGCTAACAATATCCTTGATTATAGGCCTTTTATGGCGATCATTCTCCATGCACCTTCTTGCAATTTCGATACATCTTTTCACTTGTTTGCAATCTACTTCAAGTGATGCATAGTTGGGTATCTCTTGTAGACATTTTTTCCATTTCTCATGAACCTTGGAAGTCAAAACACAGAGTACAGCAGTACAGATACAGTTAACATCAATGAAAATTGGAAGCGTACCTGGCAACAAAACATAGTACCGACTGCCCTCTTGCAAATATGGGTTCATGTTTTGAACACGTGAATCAATAACAACAGACCGTAGGAAATTATTGGCGCAGTTAGGTGATCAGAAGGTGAGCCTCTTGCACTACAAAACTCGAGCTTTTTTAATAACTCTAACTAATTAAACAATATGATAACAAGCACAACTTGTAGATTGAAGAGTCTGAGCTATAATTTATCCCTTCGTTCCAAAGACTAATGTATTTCCAATTTAGTTTGTCCTGAGCCAAACGTTCTGTAATTTCAACCGAGTTATAGAAAAATGTACTAATATTTATGGTATTAAATTAGTTTATGAGTTAAGACTAAATATGTATTGGTGCAACATTTATTTGGTGTTCTAGATGGAGTATTAGCCAAAGGTTGACAAAAGCATTAGGACTAAAATGATTTTAGACATTGCTGCAGAGTGAAGTAAGGGAGAGATGATTTGTTCTGCATGTGGAGGCAGTTGCATGGATTTTTTTTTATTCCAAAGGATGGAAGATTAATAACAGACTTGGCTTCCTTTAATTTTTAATTTTTTTCAAGTAATGTTTGATTTCCATATGCAGCTGCTGGATAGCTAGAAACGTTGTAATATAAGTCAGGCTGCATGCTTAACCAGAGGCCAGGAACTATCCTTTTCCAAAAAAAAATAGTACACAACATATGGGAAACTAACACATGGTAAATCTAACGGTATTTTCTTACTATGTCACAAGCTGTGATGTGAACTTGGTGCAATGAGGTCCTAATGGAACTCGTACGTAAAAAATAACATATTCTTACATGTTCAACAAATTCTTCGGCGCCCATGTCGGCAACATCTGAGTAGTCCGTAATTTCAGTGACGATTATTTTTGTAATTATAACACCTAAACTGTATATATCATACTCCTTCGAGATCACTTGATAATTAATGAACTCCGGCGGTAGGTATCCACTGCAGCACAACATTAATGACAAAGGTAAGGTGAGATTGAGGAATATATACTATTCACTTGAGCATTATTCTTACATTGTCCCTAGAGGAGTCAATGTCCTTTTGGAATTCTCTTCACCAATGAGCCTAGATAAACCAAAATCTGATATTTTTGGCACCATCTCTTGGTTGAGCAGTATATTATCCGGTTTTAGATCCAAATGGAAAACGGGAAACTCCAATCCCTCTTGAAGATATTCTAAACCCTCGCAGATTCCATTAATTATTCTATAGCGTGTCGGCCAATCCTTGCCAAGATTTGTACCTGCAAGAGCAAACACGATATAATCAATGAATAATTTTGTATTCACATGCATGGCAGACAAAATATTCATGCAATACCGTGATAATCACCAACCAGAAAGGAGCTTGCCAAGGCTTCCATTGCGCAGATACTCAAGGCAGAGTGCCCTGTGTATCCTTTGACACACTATTAGTTTGCCTTTGTACTCTCGGACTTCTTCTTCAGCTTCATCGCAGAACCCTACTAGTCGGACAATATTGGGATGCTTGAGCCGCTTAAGGATTTCAAATTCATTTTCGAACTGCTTGTCATTGATATTAGCCATGAAACGGAGCATCTTCACAGCAACCTCTTCTCCATCTTCCAGCACTCCCTATTCAGGATTAACTTTTGTAGGTACTCATACAAAGGTTGTATTGTTTTTATGCTCGTATGGGTTGGATTTGAAACAAAAAAAAAGTAAATAAATAGCTACAAGCACCATTTGTTTTGTCCACGTACATATAAACAACCATGGTCTTCATGTTTTATCAGTTTTACCTTGAAGACTTGTCCAAACGCACCGCGCCCAAGCTCCTCGGAGAAATCATTTGTAATCAGTTTTATCAATTCGAATGGTAGCTTCTTTAGATTGTCACTTTTTCGGTTGCGCTTGTTCTCCATGTTGTATGCGTTTACTCCTGTACAGCCTGTTAGCAGCACCCTGTTCTCTTCATTATTACTACTGCCACTGCTCCTGCTTTTGCAACAAATGATAGAATAATCAGAAATAGAATGACTTTTAGCAAATAATTAAATTAAGCAAATTGAGGAGATGTGCGTTCAGCAGCAGGAGTACCATTCCATGAAGCTTCTTGATCTTTTGAGCTCACCGGCCGGCTGTGCTGGTTCGGTCGCCGCCGTCGCCCCCTGCGGCCCGAGGTTCCCCGGTGTTCCGACGAAGCAATCTTGTTCGTGTCAAAAGCCAAAAGGCCAAGTTACCATATATATTCAACAAAAGGTCAAACAAACTCTGATTATGGATTTATGGTGTGGTGCGTTGCTGTGGTTCAGTGGAGCATGCATGTGGCGTAGTACTACCTCCGGGAGCCTGGGTGTTGGCAGGCTTGGGTTCAGCGGCAGACGCCTGTGGTTGCTCGTCCGCCTTGTTCCGCGGCCGGTCGATGAGGTATCCTATGTAGCACGGCAAACGAAAGATGATTAGAGAGAGAACGAGAGGGATGGAGCGAGACAGTGAACCTTGTGGCGGCACCCACCTCCGGGAACACGGTCGCCCATGGCAGATGTACCGATTTGTGGCCAAACAGCCTCCTCCTCTGCAGCTGCTCCGGCGGCGGTGGGTGGGACGCCGAGTCGACGACCAAGAGACATGGCAAGCAGGAGACGCCCTCCACCACGCGTTATATCAGCAGGGCGTACGTGCTCGGTCAATATGTGGGGTAAGCGTCCGTCGTCCGATGACACGCTTTCCACGCCCAGTGACCGGCGTTATATTTCCAAGGCCAGATTTCAAATTCTGTTAAAATTATAAGTATAACATACTGCAATACTCTCTTTGAGCTTTGACCATTAAATTTATCACTTATTCTTAGCTAGCATGGTGGATTCTAATATAGAATGTTCTCAAATTACGTATGACGATGGCAAGTCAGAAAATTAATCTCCATTTGGAGGGAAGCTTCACCTTCCCTTCTGGTTCGTTGCACGGTGCCTGCAGGCCGCAACTGCCGCTTGACGCCGCCCACACGCAGCCCCAACTGAGGGAAAAGCTTCCCCGCTTGTGTATGTGGCCGCACGGCTTATCTCTGCTGTGACCCACCACTACCGGATTCAGCTTCAGGCACTCGGCAAATGCCGATATACACTCGGCAAATGCCGCTCGGTAAACAGTTTATCGACAAAGACCTCTTTGCCGAGTGCACTTTATCGGGCACGTGCTAATCTGACATTCGGCAAAGAAAAGTCGCCGTGACAGCGGCTTTGGCGAAGGTCAAGCACTCGGCAAAGGTCGCCGCTTTGCCGAGCGCCGTTGACTCAGACACTCGGCAAAGGTGGCCACTGTGCCGAGTGCCACTGTCAAGACACTCGGCAAACAGGCGACCTTTGCCGAGTGCCTGGCTCGTGGCACTCGGCAAATCTGTGATGTTTGCCGAGTGCAATGGCCTTTGCACTCGGCAAAACATGTTCCCAGGTAGTCACTTTGCCGAGTGTCATGGCCATTGCACTCGGCAAAGTGACTGAAAACAACCTTTTTTATTTATTTTTTACATGCCATGCAAATAAATAGAAGATATATATAACAAACATCACCAACATCACATATATATCACAAACGTCATATATATATATATATCACAAATGTCACATGTCTCACAATATATCACAAATAAGTTCACAAGTAATTCAAGTGCTCCATCATCTACAACTGAAGTCCTTGTCATCATCCAGTTATATCTTTTTATCCCAAATTCCTTGGCTATATTTTCCATTCGCTCATCACTGCTATCATCACTACTGAAGTCCTTGTCATCATCCTCATCTTCTTCTTTTTCATCATCATCATCACTGTCTAGGTCTTCAGATTCCTCATTTCCTTCCCCTTTATATGAGTATCCAACCTGTGAATATGCACCTTTGCTAGCAGGAGGCTGTGAGGATTGAGGTCTACCAGAAACAAGAACAAACAATAACTAAGAGTGAAACCAGAAAAAAAAATTAAACACAGGAATTGATGAAAACTAAACTGTATCTCACAGAGAAGCAACGATACGAGTCACACCAAATGGTTAAAATAAACATTCTAGGTATGCATACTGTTATGCACCACATTATTTAAGTCTGGTTTCCATCTGGAATATTCAGATGAATAAATTGGTGTCTACTCAGGTATGAGCTGATTTGTGCACTTATTCGGTAGATTCAAGTATCCAACTAACGACCTGCTAGTTCAAAAAATCAGGAATGTCCAATTAAATGCTTTCATCTTGTTCAATTTGGCTGATGTCCACAAATGAGCTAGATTATTTGGGAAGTCTCTCCCTCTATCTTTCTTCTCTGTCCCCATACTAGCATCACTCTATTCCAACTTTTGTTAATGATTGTTTTCTTGGTCCTAGGTTAAACTTCTTTTGCTCATAAATTTAGAGTTAAGCTAGTCCAGGCAAATGCCAATGCATATGAGAGCTAATCATGCTAGGAACATAGCAAATCACAAGAGCGACAGACATTGGCAATGACATACACATCTGCATAAACAAGTGTCAAGTTTATCAGCTTTTGTAATTTAACTAAACATATCTTTTTTATTATTTTCAGATAAACATGAACACATAATAACGAGTAGGCTGTCTATGGCACAACGACAGGACTAGATGAAAATATTTTTATCCTAATCAGTCCTTAAGGTTTAGAGTGCTGAAAATACAGGTTGTAGCCACCTAAACCTGCAAGCGCAAGCCTCTTCTTTCTGTGCTTGTTGGGAGGAATATTAATTTGTCAAATGCGGTGAAATGTGCCAACAGAAACAGCCCAAATTGAAATTCTCTGAAAAATATCTTCCTTTTAACAACCATCAAGATGTTTTCTAGTAGTCAATGACATACTAAATATGTACAAAGCATTCAAGATGATATTTATTAAGTTCAAGACTTCAAGCACTCTTTGACTGAATCAGCATAAAAAAAGTTGATAAAACCAATATGGTGTTTTTTTATCAGACTTTCATTATGATTATGCAAAAGCGTTAAACAGTTAAAAACATATCGGTAATACCCAGATACACATGTGTTTAAGCAATTAATCCTCTTAAGAATGAAAATATTCTAGAAGAAATTTATAAGGCTATACAATTTACTCCAACAGAAATTTTCAATGATAAAAAATCATACAGTCCTCTAATGTCAGTTGTCCGTGTAGTTTCCTTAGTCATACAATACTTCAATGTCTATTATAAGCGCTGCTTCCCTGAGCAACAACAACCACAAAATATCTTGCAAACCTTTGAGTTTGATGAAGTACTTTACTCATTCGGAATCAGAACTTATACCAATGCATGAATGCAATTTTTATTAGGTAGAGCAGCAAAGAGAAACTTGAGAGTGGAATCTGTCTGAATAACTGTCTTTAGAAAAGGGGTGTAAAACAATAGTGATCCATGTGCATAGTAACGACCTAGGAACAAGTTCCTTTTACTACTCTGTTGTCAGTACTAGTACTATACTCATATTTTCTATGAATCCTATTGTAGGGTCAATCCTCTAACCTACCCCAAGTTGCTAGGGACTACCGGCTTTTGTGGTAGTGGTGGTGTCATTTGGTAGAGCAAAGAATTACTGCTCTCATTCCTTAACATTTCACAGCAATGTTCTGTGTATAAATGTAACTATGTAAGTTGCAAGAGCAGGAGAGGAAATAGAGAACACATAATTAAGAGCAGGCGTACTTGTCGAAGCTAAAGGGGAGAAGAGCTTTTGCCTCCAACTCTTGAACAACATGCTGCAAACCGGCCTCATCAGAAACTGCGAAAAGAAGCTAGGTAAATGTTCAGTTAACTAGTGCTATGAATTGAGAAATAGCACCCTTTTTCTGTGCTAATTTAGGAACAAACAAAGTGTGGATCAGGACAATCCCTCAAGTGATGTAAATGGATGCAAGACATGAAATTCCTAAAGCAACAGCAATAGAACAGAGAAACCAAAAAGGTACCGACATCCTCTGCGACGATGCTTAATCAAATCCCGATAACGTTCAAAATTAACAAATTCCTCTAACTCTTCCTCTTCTTCAGATTTCTCTTGGACTCGAAAAGGACGAGAGCTCGAGTCTCGGATAAAATCAAGCAATGCACGGCCATCAAATCTGTTCATTATAAATATAATGGGTATCGATTTTCTTGTTCTTAGGATAATCTATCATAAACACAAGAAAAGGTAGTTACCTGTCAATCAAAACATCTTGCTTTCCATTCCATGGTATCCTGCAAGAAAGCATAGTGAATGAGTAGTAGCAATCAAGCAATGACAACAAGCCGTCATTTCGAATTTTCAGTAAACTGAATATTTTTACAAGAAAGAGATAATATCCATTTTTTGGAGATAACAGACTATGCTTCATCAGAGGAAATTGCCAATGCCATGGTTTTATCCGAGACTCAGCGCCGCAGTCTCCATCATCAGCTATTACAGTAAACTTTCAACTCGTACAGGATAACCCATGAGACCAAATCCGGAACAGTGCCTCCGCTGCGACCAAGCATCGCACCGCACCGAGAGAGAAGGAAAGATCGTGAGAGAGGGCGGGGCACGCACAATCCCTGCTGGTCCTCGGTGGCCTGGTACAGGGCGTCATCGCGGTGGACGCGGCACCGCGTGCTGGAGACCTGGAGCGCCTGCTTCGGGTCGCCGCGGCGGCGAGCGAGGTAGGCGGCGCGGGCGCGGGCGGCGGCGGCGGCGCTGGCGCGGTCAGCTGCCTGCGTGCGTGTGTGCGGTGTGTGGCCGAGGTTAAATCGCCTTTGCCGAGTGCCCCGATCCGGCACTTGCCAAACTTTTTTTTATTTTTTTTAATTCTCTACCGAGTGCCACTGGGTTTGACATTCGGCAAAGAGAGTTTTTTTTTTAAAAAAAATTATTTGCCGAGTGCACTCGATCTGGCACTCGGCAAAGTATTTTTTAAAATTTTTTAAATTCTTTGTCGAGTGCCATCCGGTCTGACACTCAGCAAAGAGGGTTTTTTTTTAAAAAAAATTAAAATTCTTTGCTGAGTGCCAGCTGTCCTAGCACTCAGCAAAGAGGCTTCTTTGTCGAGCGCCAAACGCAGACACTCGGCAAATCGTTTTTATTTTTTTTCTTTCTGCCTCCAAACTTTTTTTTGTAGTCCTCATACAATACCTGATACTTCATGTTCCAATGTGGCACATTTCTCAGATTTTTTCTATATTTCTTTAATTTACTTTATTTAATTGAATTTTCTTGGATAATTCAAATTATAACAGCTAGTCATTCAAATAATGAAAAAAATGAATGGAAAAATGATATTCATGTTATTTAGTATAATGTGAGGCCGTATTCAGGAACAGACCACTAATTTCGAACATATTGTTCACGAAACATGATCATGAACTTACGGTCGAGTTGTTTTTAAATTCTATAAAAAACAAACAAAGACCGAAAATCTTGAAACTTATCGAGATGTCTTGAAATCATGAAACTTGTCGAGATGTCATGATAAAAAACCTCATTGGCCTCTTCACGAAATCATGAAACTTCTTCGGAGATTCTTCGGTTTACAAGCATCGTACGTGACAACTTGCATGAAATCTTCTCAAATTTTTATCATAGCCTCCACATATGATATCATGACATTTTAACAAGTTTTATGATTTTCAGACTTCGTTTGCTTTTTATAGAATTTAAAAATAACTCGACCGCAAGTTTGTGGTCATATTTCGTGAATAAGATATTCGAAATTGGTGGTCTGTTCCTAGATATAGCTCACATTATACTAAATAACATAAATATCATTTTCCATTCATTTTTTTCATTATTCGAATGACTAGCAGTTATAATTTGAATTATCCAAGAAAATTCAATTAAATGAAATAAATTAAAAAATATAGAAAAAGTCCGAGAAATGTGCCACATTAGAACATAGAGTACTAGGTATTGTATGAGGACTGCAGGAAAAGTTTGGAGATCAAAAGTGAAAAAAATATGATTTACCGAGTGTCAAAAAATAACACTAGGCATATCACCGCTTTGCCGAGTGTCAGGAGAGACACTCGGCAAAGGGTTAACGGCGGTGACCCTTTGCCGAGTGTTCTGGTTTGCCGAGTGCCCGACACTCGGCAAACCTGGTCTTTACCGAGTGTTATTGTTAGTGCCAGTTGTTTGCCGAGTGCTTTCTCTCTGGCACTCGGTAAACCACCTCTTTGCTGTGCCCCCGATAAAAAGCACTCGGTAAAGTCTGAGACACTCGGCAAAGAAGTCGTCTTCGGTAGTGCACAGTGGAAGTTTTTTTTTGTGTGTGGTTGGAGGGTTTGTAGTTGCTGTTGTGGTGGGATAAGGCTGCGGGGCAGTTTCGGTACGCCAAAAGAGGTCATCGTGCTCCAGACATTTACGGATTCCCTCACTCTTTCACTTTTCCCATCCGGTTCTTGTTGTTTCAATTTTCCCTCTCCTTCAACTGAGCAGCGTTTGAGCCACAACCCCCTTCCCCCAGCTGTCTCCCGAAGCATCCCCTTCCAAAACCCTAGATAGGCCTTTTCACTTCTCTCTTCATCCTTATCCCTAGCTATTGTTGCTTAGGGCGAAAAGGAGGCGAAGCAAGTTTCCGGCGATGATTCCACCGGTCCCCTTCCTCTCTGGTGGTCGGAAAGGCGTCAGAGAGGGAGGAGGGCCAGTGAATCGCTGTGCGAATGTATATAGGCTAGGTAGTTATCTGTCTAGGTCTAGCTTGTGCTTGCCGTCGATAGTCGATGGTGTAGTTAGGGTTTGCCGGGGGATGTTGCTCCTCTGCGGCTTGCTTTTCCTGGCGGCGCCAGCGAGGCGGCAGTGGCAGCGTCGCAGGGGAATAACTTTTCTCAGTCTCTCCCTCGCCCCTTTGGCGTTCTTCTCTGGCGTCAACAGCAGGACCGGGGAGGAGGGGATCTGCAGACGAATCCCATGTACAGGAGTCCGGGGCCGGTAAGTCGTCATCTTTGCCAGATGGCGGTGTTGCTAGCCTTCCTCTTCCTCAAGTTTGTAGGGCAGGCTGTGGGAGTTGTGGATGGTGGCCGGCTAGATCAGGCTCGACTTTCCCTTGGTGGCAGCGGCCGTCAATGGCGAGCTCAGATCCAGGAGCTAGAGGGGTTGGGGCGCGGCCCTGGTCGATGGGCGACCGCCGATGGCTTCTTCTACTTCGACTGCTACAAAAACCGGTGTGCGATGCGGCTCCTCCAGTTCATGGTGGTGGTAGACATCTTCGAAGGCGGTGATGGCCGGCGGCGAGGATTTCGATCTCCGGTGCTTCGCAAAGGTTCCAGGGGTCTCGATGTAATTTTTCTTTTCTTTAGGGTCCTTTGCGATGTTTGGCTAAAATAGCAGTCTCTGTATCCTTTACGTATGTGTCTATATCCGAACGTCTAAAAGCATCTAGGCCCCTAGTTGGTTTCGGTGATTAATTACAACGCAAGATTATTGTGACTAACGTGTGTTTTGTAGAAACAAATTGAGTTATGTCACGATAATGGTGATTGTTTGGGCAATCAATGGAATTCATATCCCTATTGATGGAAATCATTTTGGTTTTTAAAGGATGGACAACAAGGCTAAGGATGGCTAGTTCTAAGTGTCATTTGGCGTTGGAGAGACACTTAGATTAGTTTAGGGCTTTGTTTTTCCTTTGGCCGTACTATAAAGGGGGTATGAACTAGTAGCTTGACCTAGGCGAATCTAATGGTTGAGGTGTGGTACACACTTGTCAAACTTAGCACTAGGTAGCTCAGGTATAGCCCAAAGATCATTTGAAGTCAACTCCATTCACAAAGTGTTTTGAATTGGAAGTGTTTGGAACTGAGACAGAGGCACCAGATGCTGGTCCCCGTGGGACCGGACGCATTCGGTCAGTGTCAAAAGACAGCCAAGGTGCACCGGACGCTGGTCCCCATGGGACCGGATGCGTCCGGTCATTTCAAGGCAACGTAGTGAAGCCTCTGGGAACCAACCGGACCCTAGCACAGTGGTCCACCGGACGCGACTATGCCTAGGGTTGGGTTGCCTATGGCACCAGACGCTGCACCGGACGCTGAAGGCCAGCACGTCCGGTGCAACTCAGAGAAGTTCTAGAGAGCCATTTTCAGCATCGGACGCGTTCGGTCAGTGTTGACCGGACGCCAGCAGAGTCTGGTCAACTAGCCATTGCCTGTTAGAGGACTATGTCACATAGCTGTTGGCTACACACCGGACGCATCCGCTATCCCCGACAGGCGCGTCCGGTGCATACTGAAAAACTGAGTCCGAACTCCAACGGGTATGTTTGGTTGTGGGGGTTATAAATACACCTCCCACTCCTCCAACATACCCCTCTTGCTTATTTGATTAGCTGAGGCAACCATTGGAGTTCTTGTGAGAGCAAGTGCCTAGTGAGGTGATTGTGATTTGTTAATCCAAAATTAAGGACCTCATTAGTGTCTAGGGAGTAGCAAGTATGCATCCACCTTTCTCATTAGGCTTGTTTAGCTCAAGTGAGAGTTCATGCTTGTTACTCTTGGTGATCGGCATCACCTAGACGGCTTGGTGGTGACTGAGAGTTTGGTGATCATCTGGTGGAGCTTGTGGATGACCCAACTCATCTTGTGAGCGGTTGTGGGCGATTCTCCGTGCCAGAGTGGTGAAGAATTAGCCCATAGAGAGCACTTGATCCTTACGTGGATCAAGGGGGAGCGATACCCTTGCACGGGTGCTCCAACGAGGACTAGTGGGGAGTGCCGACTCTCCGATACCTTGGTAAAACATTGCCGAGTTCCTTCCTTCGCTTTACTTTAAGCATTTACATTGAGCAATTCATTTCATGTCTTTACATTCTTAGAATTGTCATGTTAGAGTAGGATTGGAACTAGGTTGCTAAACTCTTTGTGCGAATAGAACAATAGGACACACTTTTAGGCACTAGGGGTGAAGTGGGCTAAGTTTAGGACTTAATTATTGCAAGAATTTTTAGAGATGCCCAATTCACCCCCCTCTTAGGTATCTTGATCCTTTCAATTGGTATCAGAGCCGAGTGCTCTTCTATTTAGGCTTAACCGCCTAGAGCAAGATGTCTCATGGGGATGGACCCCCTCCCTACTTTGAGGGAGATGATTTTCCTTATTGGAAAAATTCACATGGAGACGTACCTAGAGGCCATAGACGTTGGAGTTCTTAGAGCCACCACACAAGGCTTCCCAAAACCTAAGGATCCCACAAACCTTATTGGTGATGAGGTTAACTATGAATGATGGAATGCAAAGGCCAAAAACACCCTCTTTAGAGGCATTTGCAAGGATGTGTTCAACCGTGTCTGGAACCACAAAGACTTCCATGCACTATGGTCAGACATTTGTGCGCTCCATGAGAGAACAAAGAGTGAGCGTGAGGAACACTATCACCTTGTCATTAAAAAGCTTAATTCATTTGAGATGCTTCCTAATGAATGTGCTAATGAGATGTATTCACGCTTGAATGTGCTTATAGAGGAAGTTAATGGGCTTGGACTCACTCAATTGCAACCATCCGATGTTGTAAGAAAAATATTGAGTATTCTTCCCATTGACAAGTATGGGCATATTATGACCGTGCTACATCAAGGTGATCTTTCCACATCTACACCAACTCAAATATTAGGAAAGATCAATGCGCATGAGATGTACATGCACATCACACCACAAGATGACACCTCCTCTTTCACCAAGAAGAAAGACTTGGCTTTCAAGGCTAGCCAAGAGAAGAAGGGCAAAGCTAAAGTGGTCCTTGAAAGCTCAAGTGAAGATGATGATGACACCAACATTGCTCTCATGGTGAGGAAGACCACCAAGATGCTTAAGAAGCTAAACAAGAATGGTGTCAAGTTCGACTCCAAGAAGAAGAAATTCTTCACAAGTAGCAAGAGAAAGCCCATCTCCGAGATGGATTGCTACAATTGTGGTAATCTCGGTCATCTAGCTCATCAATGTCCTAAGCCCAAGAAAGACAAGTACAAGAAGAAGTACAAGGACAACAAGGATGACTCAAGTGATGAGGAGAAAAGAAAAGACAAGCCATACAAGAAGAAGGATCGCAAGAAGAAGCAACACCACAAGAAGAAGAATGGCAAGGCTTATATTGTTGGTGATTGGCTTACCGACATTGAATCATCAAGTGACTCATCTGGTGAAGATAGTGATGATGAAAAAGAGAAGGTGGCCGCTCTTGTGATTGGCACTTCACTCCCTCTACCACCACCACCGCCATCATCCTCTACACACCTATGCCTCATGGCCAAGGGTGAACGAAAGGTACAAAGTGATGATGATAGTAGTGGTAATGATAGTGGTAGTGATAGTGATGATGAATTTAAAGCACCTTCTTATGATGAACTTATTGCCTTGCTTAACAAATACTCAAAAATCATAAGAAAGACAAGGGCTAAAAATGAAAAGCTAGAACTTAAGAATGAGTCTCTTTTAGCTAAGTATGAAAACACAAAAAGCTAGTGATGAGCTTAGAGATGAAAACAAGCTTGTGTCATCCACCCTAAAGGAGCTCAAAGCTAACCTAAAGGAGCTTAAAAAAACATGATAAACTTGAGGGGATACACAATGAGCTCAACACTAGATATAGCTTGCTAAAAGATGAATATACCACTCTCAAGGTTAATTATGATACCCTTGTTGTTGCAAATGAGTTCTTGTCCAATGAAACACATGATGCTACTAACCATGTTGTTAAGATTGATATAGCTACATCATGTGATGATTTGATTGATGAGAACATTGAGCAAGGTTCTAGTAGCAAAGACAAGCAAGTGGTTGTGACCGATCACTATGATGATTATGTCAAGATCAAGAGTGAGAATGAGAAGCTAAAGAAAGGTCTTGAGAAGCAATCGACCAATAACACAATTGTCATTGAGATTGAGAAGCTAAAAGAGGAAAACAAGAAACTTAAGATTGAGAAGACTCATCTCACCACCGGCTTGTACAAGTTCACCAAGGGACATAATCTTCAAAGTGAGCTACTCATGAACACCATGATGAAGAGTGACAAGTGTGGCATTGGTTTCAAGGCCAACCAAGAGAAGAAAGCCAAAGCTCAACATCAAGCTCAATGTCAAGCTCAACATCAACATAAGCCAAAGCCCAAGCTAAAGAGATGCTTTGAGTGTGTACAAGAAGGTCACTTTGCTCATGATTGCAAGACTCTATCACCACAACCCTTGCCCAAGCATGCTAGACTCTTTGCCTTCAATGCTCATTATGTGGTTAGGAAGGACACAAAAGGAAGGCCTCATGTTGTGTTTCTAGGTCCACCTAACAAGAATAGGCCTAGGCAAATTTGGGTAGCAAAGTCTCTAGTTGAGAAGGTGGTTGGCCCCCGTTAAGTGTGGGTGCCTAAGAATCAAGCTTGATCTCTTATGTATGTAGGTGAACTACAAGACCGGTGGAGGTCATTGGGTAATTGATAGTGGTTGCACACAACATATGACCGGTGATCCTCGTATGTTCATCACTAGATGAAGATGTAGATGATCAAGAAAGAATTACATTTGGTGTTAATTCAAAGGGCAAAGTGCAAGGGTTGGGCAAAGTTGCTATATCAAATGATCACTCAATATCAAATGTGCTACTTGTTGCTTCATTGAGTTTCAATTTGCTATCCGTTGGACAATTGTGTGATCTTGGCTTTCAATGCTTATTCATCGAGAAAGAAGTGGTTGTGTGAAAGAAGGATGATGAGTAAGTCATATTCAAAGGCTTTAGATACAACAACTTATACCTAGTAGACTTCACCTTCGATGATGCCAACTTGAAGACATGCCTATTCACCAAAACATCTCTTAGGTGGCTATGGCATAGAAGGCTTGCTCATGTTGGAATGAGTACACTCAAGAAGCTATTGAAGAAAGACATGGTTAGAGGTTTGAAGGATGTTGTATTTGAGAAGGACAAGCTTTGTAGTGCATGTCAAGCTAGCAAGCAAGTTGCCAATACTCATCCATGCAAGGCATATATGTCAACATCAAGAGTACTAGAGCTTCTCCATATGGACTTATTTGGGCCAACAACTTATGCAAGTTTGGGAGGCAACCTCTATTGTCTTGTGATAATTGATGATTATTCAAGATATACTTGGGTGTTCTTTCTTCATGACAAGACCAAAGTGGCCGCATCTTTCAAGAAGTTTGCCAAGAGAGCACAAAATGAATTTGATGTGAAGATCAAGAAAATAAGAAGCGATAACGGCAATGAATTTGACAACACAAACATTGAAGCCTATTGTGATGAAGTTGGGATCAAGCATGAGGTCTCTGCAACTTACACTCAATAAAATGGTGTAGTTGAGAGAAAGAACCAGACATTGATCACTTTAGCAAGAACAATGCTTGATGAGTATAACACACTAGAGAGTTTATGGGCTGAAGCAATCAACACCGCTTGCTATGCTTCTAACTGCCTATTCATTCAATGGTTCCTTGGGAAGACCCCTTATGAGTTGCTCAATGGGAAGAAGCTGGATGTCTCATTCTTCTAGGTGTTTGGTTGCAAAGCTACATCTACAAGAAGCGACAACATCTAGAGAAGTTTCAAATACATTGTGACATTGGTTTCCTTGTTGGTTACTCATTGAAGTCCAAAGCATATCATGTATTCAACCATGCCACCGGCTTGGTAGAAAAATATATGATGTGGAATTTGATGAATCTAACGGATCCCAAGGAGCACATGAGAATCTTGATGATGTAGGTGAAGAACCATTGAGGGAGGCTATGAAGAACATACCGGTTGGAGCCATCAAGCCAAAAGATGATGATGATGAAGTGCAAGTGATTGACATGCCTTCTTCATCAAATGTGCCACAAGATGAAGATAAAGATGTGAGAGAAACAAATGAAGACACATATGTCTCTCATGATCAAGTGGTGGCATAAGCTCAAGATGTTGATGCTCCACAACCTCCTCCCCAAGTGGTTGAAAGAAGAACAACTCCACTACTTCAAGCATGTCCACAAGATCTCATCATAGGGAGTTCTTCAAGGGGTGTAATGACTCGATCTCAAAAACTTGCTTCTTTTATTGAACATCACTCCTTTGTTTCTTGTGTTGAGCCAACTTGTATAGAAGATGCTCTCAAGGATCCGGATTGGGTGAATGCCATGCACGATGAATTAAAAAACTTCACCCGCAATCAAGTTTGGACACTTGAAGAGCGACCATAAGATGCAAGAGTCATTGGAACAAAGTGGGTGTTCCAAAATAAGCAAGATGATCAAGGTATTGTGGTAAGGAACAAGGCAAGACTAGTAGCAAAGGGGTCTCTCAAGTTGAAGGTTTGGATTTTGGAGAGACCTTTGCACTAGTTGCAAGACTTGAAGCCATCCGTATCCTCCTTGCATATGCATCTCATCATGATATGAAATTATATCAAATGGATGTTAAAAGTGCATTTCTAAATGGCTTCATAAATGAACTAGTCTATGTTGATCAACCTCCTAGGTTTGAAGACCCTAGATATCCTAATCATGTTTATAGGTTGTCCAAGGAGCTATATGGGCTCAAGCAAGCCCTAAGAGCTTCGTATGAGCGCCTTTAGGACTTCCTCATTGAGAAGGGCTTCACCATTGGGAAGGTTGACACCACACTATTTACCAAGAAGTTTGATGGAAATATCTTCATTTGTCAAGTATACGTTGATGACATCATATTTGGCTCAACAAATGAAGACCATTGCAAAGAATTTGATGAATTGATGTCTAAGGAGTTCGAGATGTCAATGATTGGGGAGCTTACATTCTTCCTTGGTTTTCAAGTGAAGCAAATGAGAGAAGCGACCTTCATCTCTTAAGAAAAGTATACCAAGGACATCCTCAAGAAGTTCAACATGGATGAATGTAAGCCAATCAAGACACCAATGCCAACAAATGGACATCTCGACCTAGATGAGGGAGGTAAACCGGTTGATCCAACTCTCTACCATTCTATGATTGGTAGTTTGTTATACTTGACCGCATCTAGGCCTGACATCATGTTTAGTGTGTGCATGTGTGCTAGATTCCAAGCTAAACCTAAGGAGGCTCATTTAGTTGCCATTAAAAGAATCCTTAGGTACATAAAGCACACACCAAGCATTGGCCTTTGGTATCCCAAAGGAGCTAGCTTTCAACTCGTTGGCTATTCTAATTCGGATTATGCGGGTTGCAAGGTTGATAGAAAAAGCACATCCAGAGGGTGCCATATGCTTGGTAGATCACTAGTGTCTTGGTCCTCGAAAAAGCAAAATAGTGTTGCCTTATCCACCGCCGAGGCGGAGTACATCGCCGCCGATGCTTGTTGTGCATAAATCCTTTATATGAAACAAACCCTTCTAGACTATGGTGTAGTTCTAGAAAAGGTACCTCTTTTGTGTGACAACGAGAGCGCCGTAAAACTTGCAAATAACCCGGTTCAACACTCTCACACCAAGCACATAGATATCCATCATCACTTCCTTAGAGATCATGTTGCTAAGGATGATATTTCACTAGGAGGTGTAAGGACGGAAGATCAATTGGCGGATATCTTCACAAAACCTCTAGATGAAACACAGTTTTGTAAGTTGAGGAACGAGCTCAATATACTTGATCTAAGTAACTTCACTTAAAAATGAGCTTGTGTTGTCCCTTGCATTGCATTGTAATATAAAACATGTTTAAAAAACTTGTATTGCACGTAGGGCTTGGCTAACTCAGTTAAGATAACTGCCCTAAAGCGTGTGAAGAAGCTTAACCAAGGTTTAAACTTGACAAACGACTAGATTTACTTTCAAGTATTGCATTGCATATGCATGTGTGTTGCTTTTGTCATTTCTTTTGGTTATGTTTTGAGTATCCGCTGAGTTCGTCCACACATAGGGGGAGCATTTGAAGCTCTAATTTGGTTATGACCCCTATAGTGTGGCCTCATGATGCTCCTCGCCCCTTTTCTTACCTATTTTTGCTAAAACTTAACTAGCCAATGGCAAAATATTTTAAAAAATTGAGAGTTTGAGAGAGGTCACTCATATCAGTTCTAATTGGTGTTTATTTGGCTCTTATTTGAGTTGGGACTTGGTTGGGAGAAATCGCCACGAAAGAAAGATGGAGAAACAACTGCTGATTGTGCACCGGATGTAGGCACCGAACGCGCCTACAGTGGCGTCCGGTCAGTACTGTAGGACCAGACTCAGTGACTTTGTCACACTCGCGTCTGGTCGATGGATGTTGGCAGTGTCTGGTCATTCAACTGAGTTGCACCGGACTCTGAGCACGTCCGGTCAAGTCCATCGGACGCGTCCGGTCGTCTCGAGAGCGTTTCTGGAGCTCTCTGAGTTGCACTGGACGCTGCTGTTGGGGCGTCCGGTCAACTCATCGGATGCGTCCGGTCACTAGAAGGAAAGCGTAGTTTATTTAGAATCCGACTTTGACACGTGGGGCCCCTCATAAAACCTAGCCATACTTGTCCTCTCGCCCTCGCTCTCGCCCAATGTCGCCCGCCTGCTCGCCATAACCTAACCCTAACTCACCGGCTGTGCCATCTCCTCTGTCATGCTTCCTCGCCGTTGAGCTCACTGCGCCACACCACGCCACCGCGCTGCTCACCACACCACACCATCAAACCACCGCAATGCCCTCTCACCATCGAGCTCACCACCCTGGCACACTCACCAGCCGCTCCACTACCCACGCCCCTACGCGTGCCTGTCCACCGCCGTGCGCCCTACTCGCGCCCTAGAACACGCCCTGCTTTTGCCGATCTCGTGATTCAACTTCCCCAGAGCTCCTCCTTGCCTGCATTGTTCATCTTCCAGGGTGAGTTCTTGCCTTGCACTGCAAGTGTTCGACACAATGCCTAAACAATGTTGAACCTCCTTTTAATCCAAGATCTCATACTTTGCCCTGCAGTGCTTGTTGCCGTTCGTGAGTGGTGCCCCGTCGTGATCGATCTCTTACCTATTCATAGGTCATTGACAGGTATCAAGCCCGCCTCTATTTCTTATCTTCATTGCTTGCTCCAAATAGGCAATCTTCTCTCTAGATGAATATAATTGCTTATATATATCTCTATCACTGCTAACGTGTAGCGAGTCTGGTGTTTGAGGCAGTTGGTCAATTGATCAGTGGCAGATAAACTCGGGGCCAAGCCCACGAGTAAGGATTGAGGCCAAGCCTCTCGAGTGTCAGCGAGGTTGTCAGTTGGCAGTTGGCAGTTGGCAGTTGATTGTCTCTCAGTTGCTGTTGTTTCTTGTCAGTGATTACCATGGCACGTTGCAAGAACGTCGGTGGTGGTCTAGGAGACGACAACAGACGTCCTCCTCCCTCGTCTGGCAGAGACAAGGGGAAGGGCCTAGCATAGGAACCTACAAAGAAGAAGCGCAAGCGGCCCGATAGAGATTATTTTTGGGTCATTGACTGGTTTAGCTCCTAACATACTTGAATTATGCTCACCAAAATCAGCAAATCAACATTTTCAACACTTAGCAAATTTTGCTAAGTCAAGTGCTTTGAAAACTTCAACTTTGGGATGACATTACTCCTTAACCACTGGGAATTAGGTCTTGAGTGCTAAATAGAAATTGGAGCTGGTACATTAGTCTTCAATTTCGGTTTAGGAAATTTCAGCTAACAATCCACGGATTTGGGAATTAGGTGAAGGTCGAAAGCGAGGTCACTGAATGTACTGAACCGAACAGCTTCGGTGGCCGACCGGCGTAGGGGATGGCTGCCGCGTGGAGGAGGCGAATGCCGCGCGTCACCAGTGCCCTGTCCTGTGTGGCCAAGCCAGGCCAGAGCGCGCCTTATCAACCCCTGCCCTCGCCCGCTCAAGCCCCACGCACCCATTTCGTTTTTCTGCTCCTCCTTCGCCTTTGCGCGCACCCGCAGCAGCCGCTCAGCTCGCCGCCATCGCCATTGCCGGCGCCAGCTCGCCCTCGCCGCTTCTCCACCACTGCAACTACTCCACCATCACCCCCGTGACTCACCGTGTCCGCCCGTGCTCGCTGACCACGCTCGGTAAGCCTCCGTGCCGTGCTTGACCTTGCTGGAGCATCACCGCCGCGCCCGTCACCGTGGCTGGAGCGCCACCGTCCACCTTTTCATGCGTTAGCTTGTGTGTTGAGTTCGTCTTGGGTAGTAGATGCTTGTCCGAGCTTGAACTTGCATCGCCGTGGCCACTGCCGGTGTAGCGCCGTTGTCCGGCTCCGCCTTGCTGCCATGAATGCCGCCACCGTGCTTAGCTCCGATGATAGGCTCGGTCGAGTAGGTCAATAGGTCCGGGAGGTCGTGGGGGTCATGATGTGTAGATGCCATCGCCGGTGAAGCTCACCGTCGACAAGCCGTGGCCACGCAGTATCAACCAGCGCCGCTGCCCTGTTCTGTGTCACTGACGCGTGGGGTCCCCTGTCAGGCAGGTCCCTCCTGTCATCGACTAAAGAGTTTTAGGATAACTCATTTAATCCCTGATTTCATGCGGTTTTGTAAATTTTGTATCTCCAGTTGTGTAGATACAAATTTAGTGATTCAAATTTTGTTAGGATCTTGGTGAAGTGTAGTATTTAGGAAAAATATGATATTAGCATTTTCAGTAGAGTTTTTGGTAGAAACTTGAAATGTGTTTTTGAATGCATGTAAACTTGTTTATTTTATATCTAGAGTTCCTGTGCTCCAAAAATTATAAAATTTTTGTGACAAGCTGTTCTTGACATGTATGAGCTCTGGTAAAAATCTGAGGGTCAGTGCATGTATAGATTTGTAGTTATAGATTTTTCTTTTATAATTAGGTAATCCTTGTATGAATTTTTATAAATTATTTATGAATCCAATATTCATGAAATTTGTTGGAGGTTATCCTAGTACCATATGGATGCTAGGAAAAATATAAAATCTATTGCTTGACACTTTTCACTAGAGTTTTCTATTTATGCTATTTCAAGCATTTCTGCCTTGTCATTTTTGTATAGGATGTTTTACTTGGTAGAATGGCATGAAACTTTTACAGTAGTATATTGGTAGCATTAGTAAGACACTGTAAATTATTGAGAATTTATGATGCATATTTGGTATATGTTTATTATTTAACCTAAGTATCTAAATAAAATACTAAAGGCATTTAAATAAATAGTTTGAGCTTTACCATTATGTTTTCTGGAGTGTATTTGGTATGCTTGAACTATTGGTAGACTTTGTGTTGTCAAAATTTGAATGCTTACATGAAGTAAAAGTATTGTTGCTTTATAATTCAAGTTGGGAGGGTTTTCGGACAGATTCTGTAGGTATGTTGCATAGTGAAAATGATGTTTGCTGTAAAAATGGTTAATAACAAAGTTGTAGATAACTTCTTCATGTATCTTGTGTTAAAATTTCAGGACCATAGGCCATAGGGTTTAGGAGTTATAGCTGTTTAAAGTTAGTATTTCCGAATTGCTTGCTCTCTGGAATTTCTGGACAGCACTGGAATGATTGTCTGTTTTGGTTTAGATAAATTGTGCATTAGCTTATGGTGATTAAATAAGAGTTGTAGAAAATTTTATAAGCTTTCCAGAAAGTCCAAGATCACAGCATTTGGATAAGTAGAACTTCAGTTATGAGTAAAACAAGTAGCTGCTATTTTATAGTGTAGTACATGAACTGCTGAAGTGTTTGATTGAGTAATGAAGAAGAGATATGCACCTACTCAGTAAAACATGATACACTTGTTATTACTTTAGCACCATGATGTTAAGAATACATACAAGAATGCATTCATCATGTATCATCATATTATACTTGTCGGCATGCATACATTCGCAATACCTTATGCCATATTCATGCATCTAGGATCGGAGGAAGAAATAACGTTGCTGGAGTTCGACGAAGTAGAGGAAGGGGACCAGCAGGAGAATCCTGAAGCTGCAGCTTCCAAAGGCGAGGAGCAGAACCCAGAAGAGCTTCCGGAGTGCCCTGATCACCGCCCCACGCCCTTTCTGAAAGGCAAGCCTTGAGCATTCTAAGTCTCCCAATATTTTACAAATGATTACTTAAGTTCTTATGATTACTGCATTAGGTTATAAGGGTTGAATAGAACCACTTGATGCATATAAATTCCTTGTCCAGATATATATACACCGTAACCCTGTGTAAGTCTAGGATCGAATATATGCTTAGCCATGGATCGACCGGTAGAAGTCGGGTGATTTCCTGTCACCTACGAGATATCGGTGGATACCGGAGCACAGTTGGCTATATTTGCTATCGTGGAACAGAACCATGGGGTAAAAAAAATCAAGGCCGAGCGGAGTCTATGCGTAGGTTGACTCATATGATTCCGTTTGTGCCGATTAAGGACCGTACCGTTGTTGGCGCTTCTGACAAGATTGAACGCATGCCTATCATTTAGCTGGCTAGATAACTCGTTCCGACCGTAAAACCGAGTAGCTCAACTCAGGCCGGGTCTCGTTCTGTTGTGCGCTCCTTGCAGGGAGCCAAACTGAGCCCAAGGGTACGGTAGGCCTGAACGTCCTGGCATTTGGTGTCCCCGATTGTGCGGTGCGGTACGAACCCGCGAAATGTGTACCTGAGTTGTACCAAAGGTGACTTTAAGGTGACTAATGATCTGGTATGCCTGGGTTTGTGTTAGGAATAAATTCCCAGCTGGTTGAAATCGATTCGAATCGCCGTCTCTCTCGGATAGTGAGAAACTTGGCTAGTCCCAACATCGTAGTAACTGTGTTATGGAACATGATGGTTCGAATGAATATGGAATTATAATACCTGCTATGGTTACTATTGTATGCTTTTAAAATGATATACCACATGTTTGCCACAGGTTAGTTGCTAATTTAGAGATGGATAGTTATAATTAACTTGATAACAGAATCATAATTGTATAACTGAGTTAATTGCTTTTATGCAAAATGTTGTCAAGCTATCTCCACTTATACAGCCTTGCATGATCCTTGGAGTCATTTTATTTCTGGTTTATGATGGGTAAGCCTAGCTGAGTACCTTCTCGTACTCAGGATTTTATTTCCCATTGTTGCAGATGGCACTGTTTATCATAGTTATTGCAAGAGTTGTCTTTATCCCACTGTGGATGAGAAGTAAGCCTTGGGCAGGCTTCTTTATTAATCCCTCTACATGTTTTTGTGGATTGTGATCGTATTTCGGCACTATATTAAACTATGTTGGAAACTTTACTTTCAAACTTAATTTGCTTCCGCTTTTGATTATCAAATTTGGTTTGTAATAACTTTGTTTCATACTCTGATGATGAAAATGTATCTGTGAACTTTATGTAATATGTGACATGTATGTTGAATCATGTACGATCTTGGTTGTTGTAAATCGTTTATCGAGACCCATCGTGGTACTCGACGGACTACCGGGTTTATATGGGTTCAAGTATGACAGTGCGACCGCTTGCGGACTGCCATTGTACTTGTACTCTTATAAATTGGTCGGTTCTACGACACCCTAGCCGCTCAACCACACGCTGTCGCTGAGCCGATCCTCGCCAGGCAGCCGCTACTCGGATAGTCGGTGCCCCTTCGGTCGCCTGCCCTTGCCGCTGATCCTCTCGCCAAGTCGCAGTCATGAGCCCTCCCATGGTCGAAGATGATGAAGCCACCACCGCCAAAGAGGCAGAAGACAAACGCTACACCGATGAGAATGCGCACCTAGCCAGCCTCGCCAACATGCGGTCGCCTTCGACAAGCACGAGGCCGACTGCTCTCTGGGCGTAGGCCACCGCCGTCATCAATGTCAAGGCCTTGATCCCGGTCACCCCACTACTACATAAACCTTTTGTAGGGGCGGCTCCAGGTGATTTGTAGGGACGGTTTGGCCAGCCGCCCCTACCATACCGTCTCTATAAATCATGCATTTGTAGGGGCGGTTCCCAAACCGCCCTTACAAATCGATTTGTAGAGGTGGCTGGTGTTATCAGTCGCCCCTACAAAATAGATTTGTAGGGGCTGCTGTAGTACCAGCCGCCCCTATAATACCTATTTGTAGGGGTGGTTCAATCTAGAACCGCCCCTACAGTATATTTTTCCGACAAAAAAAATCAAATTTACAATTAAATTCGACCATAACATATATATATATATATATATATATATAATTTAAATCTGACCACAAGCACAAGAGCACAAGGTATTGGTCCTGAGGATTTCTACCTAAATGAACGTTACAAGTATGTATACAAACTTATAAGCTAACGAGGATTATCGATATGTATACGTCTTGAGAATCGATATGAAGTAACCGGCCGAAGAGGTATAAAATGCATCTCCCAAAGATAAACTTGAGAAGGTGCTATAGCTACGACACCACCCAAGGTAACTAAGCTGTAATCTGTCCCTGACTAATGATGGCTGACTATGCAGGCAGCAGATATGCTCATCTTGGGCAATCGCCATAGGTCCTGCAGTATCTTGTGTCGTAGTTCATTGACTGCCAATTTAACAACACCAGCACAGACACACATATTGACTGCCAATTTAACAACACCATCAAGAAATTCTAGACGGTCGCGAGAACCAGCATCGCCTTACAGTCTGTTCGCTAGGTCGTAAATGATCGTGAATTATAAGTTAGAACAGTATTTTTCTCTCACATCAAACCAGCCAGCAGTAATAATCCACGATCGTTTAAGCCGAAACGAACTGGCTGTCATGAATTGTTTGGTCCAGCCGTACCAAAGTTCAATAAATCATTACCTGCGTCATGTCCTTACAGGGCAATGAAAGCATAGGTTATTAGCGTGAGGTTCCATATATATAGATTCTATCTAGCACATGACCCTCCACACCAATCTGAAATTCATAGTAGGGCATTTTTAATGAGTTCCAGGTAGTTTCAAGCAGCGGTTCAGAAGAAACACAAGTTAGTAAACTGTGGGTATATAACTAAAGAGAGCTTAAACAAAATCTTAAAAAAATAAATAAGATAGTAACCTATGGAGCTAAAGTGTTGTTCCCAAATTCACAAAAACTTGGGCACTGTTAATGAGTTCTAAGTTATTTGAAGCCGCAATTGAGAAGAAACAGAAGTAAATAAAATATGGGTATACAACTAAAGCCCTCAGTGTGTGTGCCTAGCTGCATCTAAAAAAATGTGGGGCTAGGCGCTAATTGAGAGAACAAATGGCCTAGTTATGGAACTGTAAAATTCAGCTCTGGATCATGTACCCCTAAATTCCTTGATCTACATCATTTTTGGATAGGAAGCAGAAATAGTGATCAGAATTATGAGGTATGCAAGCAAATAAAAGACCTCCAATTTTACAACCAAAGACACATATACTGAAGTAAATAAAAAACAGTAAAAAAAGCCTCAAGCCGTGTGCAACCTCCAATTTAGCAACCTTCATACATAAGACACATGCACGAGAGAAGTTAGTTACCAAAAAAAGAGCTCTTCCATAACTTCACAAAATCTACCTGCACAAGCCTGGAGCAGTAGAGAAGAATGACAGATAAACTATTACACTTGTAAGTGACATGAAAATCAACAAACTCATTTGTAACATAAGCAAGAATAAAACTGAGAAATGAAACTAAAGCATGTAATTGTCAATACTGGAAGTACAATCTTCAGTGTAGTCCTAAGAGAAGGCAAGACCATAAACAATTTATTTTAGCTCTGAAAGTTGATGGAAAGGGAATTATTTGCTTGAAGGGGCTTTCCAAAAAGCTGACTATAACGACAATAGCTGAGAACCCGCCTTTGAGACAATGGTTCCATTATCCGCCTGAACTTGTCGAAACTTGGGGGTGTTGACAAATGCACAAACAAGAAGGGTGTGGTCCGATGTCCAATCAGCTCGATACTCAGCACCCATGTTCAATGCTTGTCAACGAAACGTGCTCCTCTCGGGGTTCACGATCCCTGACAGCACAAACACCACCCCGTCGTACATAGATGTATGAAATCACCAATACAGAACAATATACATGCATATATCTGATTGCAGCTGTGGCGAATAGATAGGTACCAAAAGTTTTGAGAAATTAGGCCCTTTTCTGAACCTTCTGGGAGGTGCATGCATGTTTCTTCTTGGTTGAATCGTCCTCTCCATCTTTAGAAGAACCCATCCAAGATGGGAGGCTTCTCTTGGAACCAGACATTTTTTTGAGCAACCGAACTACACCACTCTACAGATTGGACGATATTATTGTGCGCGCCGAACAACACCCGTGTACACCTGATAATTTTTGCAAGAAATAAAAAAAATCAAAGTTGGTAAGCATAATACATTTATACACTTAAAGCTTGTAATTAGATCAGATCCAATTACAGATAGCCAAATAGCTTAGTTAGGGCTTAGGTGCTCGGTTTCATGCAGCAGGAAGGGAAACGAAGCAGATAGCCAACTTAGTTAGGGTTTGGGTGCTCGGTTTCGCGCAGCAGGAAGGGAAATGAAGGGGCCGGCATACCTGGGTGCTTGTTTTTGGTGAAGGGCACGACGAAGAACTGGGCACTGTGGCAACGGCGTGGCGTATGTGCCGATGGCCGGCCAAACCCTAGGACGGCATGGCCACGCCGGGGGTCATCCACCCAGGTCAACGTGCCAACTCAGGGGACGGAGAGAAGGCCGCGGCGTTTGGAGGAGGCGACCTCACCGGGGGGCGACGACGGTGGTCGGCGCTCCCGTGTGCAGCGGCCGGGGGGCGCCGTCGCGCCACCAGCGCCTCGCACGGGGGAGCCAGTGGTGGGGGGCCAGCCGAGACGACGCGAGGGGGGAGGAGGAAGAGGAGGGGGCGGCCGTAGCTGCCACGCCGCGCGAGCCAGCGGCCATCGCCCTGTCGGCGTCGGGAGAGCGAGGGAGGGAGAAAGCGAAGAAGAGAACGGAGGGGTAAGAAGAAGCCTCTGGAACGACAAGCTGAAGCTGAGTATTTATTTGTTGGGTTATTTGATTGCAGCCTTTTGCATGTGCAGCATTTGTAGGGGCGGCTGGTGATTGAGCCGCCCCTACAAATCATAACACCGGGGGAGGCTGGTGAGTGAGACGCCCCTACAAATCGACCCATTTGTTGGGGCGACTCGTATCACCAGCCGCCCCTACCGTGCTATTTGTAGGAGCGGCTGGTCTCGTGGGTCCCGAACATGCCCACTGTAGTGGCGGCTCTATCACCGGCCACCCCTATAAAAAAATTGTCCCGTTGCTACAAACGTTTTTTGTAGCAGTGCCCTAGAGTCGGCAGACAACAACTTCAGCAAATGGCGCGGCCTATTCCTCATGGTGCTCGGCATGTACACCCTGACTCCACACGTCCTCTCTGATGACGCCATGCGAGACCGCCCTATCTAGGTCCAGATGGACTACACAGTGTTGACGTGGATCTACGGCACCGTCTCCAACGAATTGCTCCAGTCCCTGATGCTTCATTCATTCAACGCTCGCAACACCTAGAGGTTCCTTGAGGGTGAGTTCCTCAACCACAGTGAGTCCCGTGCACTTCTCCTTGAGACTCAATTCCGCAACCTCCGTCAAGGCTCCATGTCCGTTGGGGATTATTGCAGCCGCCTTGAATCCTGCGCTATCTTCAGGGCACCCCGTCACATGGCCTGACTCTTCACCGCTCACGACCAGAGGAGCTCGTTGTCTATTCTGATGCTGATTGGGCCGATTGCCCTGATACTCGGAGATCGACGTTCGGCTATGTAGTATTTTTTGGTGATAACTTGTTTTCTTGGTCCTCCAAGCGCCAACCGATTGTCTCTCGTTCCAGCGCTAAGGCGGAATACCGGGCAGTAGCGAACGGTATCGTAGAAGCTTTGTGGCTGCGCCAGCTTCTTGCTGAGCTTCGCCACCCACTTCACCGTGCTACCTTGGTTTAATGTGACAACATCAGTGCCGTCTACCTCTCCAACAATCCGGTTCAGCACCACCATACAATGCACATAGAGATCGACCTGCATTTTGTTCAAGTTCGCGTTGCTCTCGGACAAGTCCACGTCCCGACGACATTGCAATACGCCGACATATTCACCAAGGGCCTCCCGACCTCTGTCTTTCGGGAATTTTGATCCAGCCTGAATGTCCGCGAAGCTGCCACTCCCACTACAGGGGAGTGTTAGCGCATATTATACTTGTCCACACACCTGTACTTGTGTAGCCTGTGGGGCTTGCATGCCACCCGGCTCCGATATATGTCACTTGTACACCTCAGTGGAAGACAATTCATTCCTCTCCAATCTCTCTTACAGCAGGGAATAAGATGAAGATGGTGAGAGAGGAAGATGACTGGAATTTATTTATAGAGATTATGCTTAGGACCTGTTTGTTTCTTCGATGCTTAACCGTGCGCTGCGTTTGAGCGAATGCGGCTCCACGGCCGCGTTTTTGGAATCGCAGGCTCCAGTTCATTTTTTCAAGACTCCACGCCGTCGGTCGCGGGGCGTTCGGCTAGATTATTCCGCTTATCTCGCTAAATCACCACGCAAACGCGGAAAAACACGGAAACAAACTGGCCCTTATGCAAGAAATATTTATACGCTCATCTAATTTATATCTGTAATATATGTTTTCCTGTAGTATAAGAACAAAGGTTATATGAACTTAGCAATACATCATACTACACCTAAATATTTGAATTATGCCAGGATATGTTGACATACCCTATCGTATCATTGCAAAGTTCAATTATTTTTTATATATTAAATGGGAATTGGCTAGTAAAAAATTATTAACATTTATTCATTATGCCTGAAATAGTTTTTATAATTATAACACAATAGGTGTCTACTAGCTTATACAAACCAGTCCGTGCACAACGCACTAGTTGACGAATAGCATATACATGCATACCACTACTATAGGATGGCCTTGTTGTCCCGGGCGGTAACGGCCTTTAGTCCCGGTTACCGCGTCAGGACAACGATCCCGAGACTAAAGTTGTAACCTTCAGTCCCGGGTCATCGAGCCGGGACTAAAGAGGGACCTTTAGTCCCGGTTGGTGTTACCAACCGGGACTAAAGGCCCTCCAGCCGAGCAAACGTGGCCGCACCCTTTAGTCCCAGTTGGTAACCCCAACCGGGACTAAAGGTTCCTTTTCTTTTTCTTTTTTTTATTTAATTTATTTTCAGTTCAGTTACACATATTTGTTTAATATATAATATGTTTTTATATACGTATTATATGCTGCTAATATAAATACACGCACACATATAATTACATCTAATTCTCATCTCGAGCATTATTATATTCGAATAAAGTATGAAACTATATATATTATAGATATATATGTATATATACAACACTTTCATAATCTTGTTCTCAAAAATAACGATATCAATAAACATTTAATTTACATCATTTATTCCTTAGGATCAAATTATAACTCGTTGTTGGGATTTAGCACTTTTTCTAGAAGAAATCCTGCTATTGACTCTTGAACTGCTTTCAGATGGTCTTTTTGCATGACCCTTTGTTTCAACCATTCAGTCTTGCATTTGAAATAAAAGAAATAGTATTAATACATATATATATTCATTTAAAAATAAATAAAAAATTGATATATACGTACTCTGAGGACATCTTCAGGAGTTCTTCTTATGTGTGCAGTGATAAATTCACAAACATAGTATCCACACAAGTTATTACCTGGTTGCTGCCGCAAACACCACTATACGAGAAGAAGATTATTCTCATCATCTCACACGTAAATTGAAGTATGATATAGTAATTAAACATGTGGGGAAGTATATATAGTACAACTTACTGGTATTTCAACTACATTAAGTGGTGCCTTGCAATCCTTGCGGTGTTACCGAATAAACTCTTTCCAAACCCTGTGCGACCAATAATGTACGATCGTTAATAAATTATGACAAAGTCTATTCAATAATAGTTGTGCGCGAGAGATCGAAATTACCCCTAGATAATGTCTATCATATCTTGGTATAGTGCCCGCTCTTTTCTCAACGAGTCCAAGATTACTAACCAACTTGAGTTTAACTCAATGACAATGAGTATCCAGTGAAACCTGCATTAGTTTATACACACACGTACATGCATATAAGTTGTATTGATATTACATAAAATGTGTAGACTACATTATTATTAACACTTACTGAAAGTTGTACGGGAAAAATATTGTTGTCTTGTCGTGCTGCTTCACGAAGAACCTCATGATATTCTTCTGTGCTTCAGATACCCACTGCTCCTTGACAATAATATCGGTTTTGAATACGATATAAGGATCAATGAAGCCAACACTGGTGTCTTGTATTCTTTGGAGCTCTGATATCTGGAATCTGTATATAAATATAAGTTACATGTGAGGATAATTATATACATGTACGCATGGAAGTGAGTTTATTAAATAAAAGTAAGAATCACTTACAAACAAAAGGAGCTAATGATTGATTTGTCCAGAGCGTCCATGTGGTATAGTTGATGCAATTCTTCGAAACTAATATGTAAGATGTCATCGCCACGGAAGTAATGATGGTCTCTAAATCTGACAAAGATCCACTCCTCACCCCTGCCACACGCCTGCATGTACCACTTGTTGAGCAAGTACATTTGCGTACCCAATTCATTCAGAACCACAGGGTTGTACAGACTTTTGCCAAATTTATAAGTCTTTCAGGTATCAACTTCCAGGTTCTAGATTGGAGCTTTGCCCGTCAATTGATCCAAGGTTAAACCAGTTAGTTCAAAAAAAGCATTAAGGTCTTGAACCAACACTTCTCCAGAGTTGTCTGGTCAATAGACTTCTATGTTGGAACCATATTCATTAGCAACAACAACAACAATAACAACAAAGCCTTTAAGTCCCAAACAAGTTGGGGTAGGCTAGAGTTGAAACCCAACAGAAGCAATCAAGGTTCAGGCACGTGAATAGCTGTCTTCCAAGCACTCCTATCTAAGGCTAAGTCTTTGGGTATATTCCATCCTTTCAAGTCTCCTTTTATTGCCTCTACCCAAGTCAACTTCGGTCTTTCTCTGCCTCTCTTCACGTTTCTATCCTGACTTAGGATTCCACTACGCACCGGTGCATCTGGAGGTCTCCGTTGCACATGTCCAAACCATCTCAACCGGTGTTGGACAAGCTTTTCTTCAATTGGCGCTACCCCTAATCTCTCATGTATATCATCATTCCGAACTTGATCCCTTCTTGTATGACCGCAAATCCAACGCAACATACGCATTTCCGCGGCACTTAGCTGTTGAATATGTCGTCTTTTCGTAGGCCAACATTCTGCACCATACAACATAGCAGGTTTAATCACCGTCCTATAAAACTTGCCTTTTAGCTTCTGTGGTACCCTTTTGTCACATAGGACACCAGACGCTTGCCGCCACTTCATCCACCCTGCTTTGATTCTATGGCTAACATCTTCATCAATATCCCCGTCCCTCTGTAGCATTGATCCTAAATATCGAAAGGTATCCTTCCTAGGCACTACTTGACCTTCCAAACAAACATCTTCCTCCTCCCGAGTAGTAGTGCCGAAGTCACATCTCATATACTCAGTTTTAGTTCTACTAAGTCTAAAACCTTTAGACTCCAAAGTCTCCCGCCATAACTCCAGTTTCTGATTCACTCCTGTCCGGCTTTCATCAACTAGCACTACATCGTCCGCGAAAAGCATACACCAAGGGATGTCCCCTTGTATGTCCCTTGTGACCTCATCCATCACTAAAGCAAACAAATAAGGACTCAAAGCTGACCCTTGATGTAGTCCTATCCTAATCGGGAAGTCATCCGTGTCTCCATCACTTGTTCAAACTCTAGTCACAACATTGTTGTACATGTCCTTAATGAGCCCGACGTACTTCGTTGGGACTTTATGTTTGTCCAACGCCCACCACATAACATTCCTTGGTACTTTATCATAAGCCTTCTCCAAGTCAATAAAAACCATATGTAGGTCCTTCTTCTTCTCCCTATACCGCTCCATAACTTGTCTTATTAAGAAAATGGCTTCCATGGTTGACCTTCCGGGCATGAAACCAAATTGGTTCATAGAGACCCGCGTTATTGCTCTCAAGCGATGCTCGATAACTCTCTCCCATAGCTTCATAGTATGGCTCATCAACTTAATTCCTCGGTAATTTGTACAACTTTGAATATCCCCTTTATTCTTGTAGATCGGTACCAATATACTTTTCCTCCACTCATCAGGCATCTTGTTCGATCAAAAAATATGGTTGAACAGCTTGGTTAACCATACTACAGCTATGTCCCCGAGGCATCTCCACACCTCGATTGGGATACCATCCGGTCCCATCGCCTTACCTCCTTTCATCCTTTTCAACGCCTCTCTGACCTCAGATTCTTGGATTCTCCGCACAAAGCGCCTATTGGTGTCATCAAAAGAGTCATCCAACTGAAAGGTTGTGTCCATATTCTCACCATTGAACAATTTGTCAAAATACTCTTGCCATCGATGTCGGATCTCATCCTCCTTTACCAAGAGATGCTCCCTTTCATCCTTAATGCACTTAACTTGGTTGAAGTCCCGTGTCTTTCTCTCACGATTCCTAGCCATCCTATAAATATCCTTCTCTCCTTCCTTCGTACTCAAATGTTGGTAAAGATCCTCGTACGCTCTACCCTTTGCCACACTTACAGCTCGCTTTGCAGTCTTCTTTGCCACCTTATACTTCTCTATGTTGTCCACACTCCTGTCATGGTACAAGCATCTATAGCATTCTTTCTTCTCCTTAATAGCCCTTTGGACTTCCTCGTTCCACCACCAAGTATCTTTAGCCTCACGTCCCCTTCCTTTGGTTACTCCACACACCTTTGAGGCTACCTTCCGAATGTTGGTTGCCATCTTGTCCCACATATTGTTTATGTCGTCTTCTTCCTTCCAAGAGCTCCCTTTGATAACCCTTTCCCTAAATACCTCTGACGTCTCCCCTTTCAGTTTCCACCACTTTGTTCTTTCAATCTTAGCTTGTTTATCCCTACGGGCACGCATCTGAAAACGAAAATCTGCCACCAAAAGCTTATGTTGAGAAACAACACACTCCCCTGGTATCACCTTGCAATCCAAGCATGCTCGTTTGTCCTTTCTTCTTGCGAGGACAAAGTCAATCTAACTACAGTGTTGTCCGCTACTGAAGGTCACTAGATGAGATTCTCTCTTTCTAAAGAAAGTGTTGGCTATCATCAGGTCAAAAGCTACCGTGAAGTCTAGAGCTTCCTCCCCCTCCTAATTCCTACTACCATACCCAAAACCTCTATGAACTGCCTCGAAACCTGCCCTTGTAGTACCTACATGCCCATTAAGATCTCCTCCTATAAAAAGCTTCTCACTACTAGGTATAGCTCTAACCAGGCCATCTAAGTCTTCCCAGAACTGTCTCTTAGCACTCTTATCGAGGCCTACTTGGGGGGCATACGCACTAATTACGTTCAAGACCATATCATCAACGACAAGCTTGACTAAGATAATCCTATCTCCTTGCCTTCTCACTCCCACCACACCATTCTTGAGGCTCTTATCAATTAAAACTCCTACTCCATTTCTATTCGCAACTGTCCCTGTATACCAAAGCTTGAAACCTGTATTGTCCACCTCCTTCGCCTTCTGACCCTTCCATTTAGTCTCTTGAACGCATAATATATTTACACGCCTCCTAGTCACGGTATCAACTAATTCTCTTAACTTACCTGTAAGTGACCCTACATTCCAACTACCTAAACGGATCCTAGTTGGTTCGACTAGCTTCCTTACCCTTCGCACCCGTCGACTCTGATGCGAAGACCCTTGCTCATTTTTCACTACACCCGGGCGCCGATGTAGCGCGCCACTAAGGAAGCGACAACCCGATCCTTGGTTACTTGACACCATGCCCAGATCACGACACGGCGTGTCACGGGGGTGACGACCCGGCCCTTGCCCATTTAACACCATACCCGGGTTCCGATATGGCGCGTCGCTAAGAGGGTTATGCCCCAACGATTTTCTTTCAGGTTTCATCTCCATTTAAGTGGCTAAGTTTTTACATTGGCTCGTCATGCCTAACACAACCCTCCTCCTTTACCAGGGCTTGGGACCTGCTATGCTGGGACACCAAAGGCGCCCCACCATAGGCAGAGTTAACCATATTAATTAGCAACAACAAGTTTTTGTATTGGTTGCTTCTGTTGTTCGAGCTGTGGGACATCCTTCCCTGATGCTCTTTTTCTTTTCTTATGTGCATCATGTGACTTCACGAGGGAGTGGTCATAGTCTGATAGTGGTGGAGGCTTATGAACTTCAAGCATCTTTTTCTTGTGAGCTTCGACCTTCTGCCTCAGCAGATCTCATGGTATGTAAAAGTACGGCTTCTCCTTAAGCTTCGCTTGTCTCTGCTTTTGGATATCTATAAAAAAATCTTTCACTTTTTTGTCTTCTTCAGCTGCTATTTGCTCATCAATCTTTTCAGAAAGTATTTCTTGAGAAATAACTCTTTTTTTGGGGTCTTCTTTGCCGCCGGGACATTGGACGTCTCTGTAGTGCGTCGTTGTGGAGGGGGTGGGGGCGGTGTTGGAGATCGGCGTGGAGGCGATGAGGCCGGTGTTGGAGTCCGGCGTGGAGGCGTTGGAGATCGTTGTGGAGGTGATGGGGCCGGTGTAGGAGTTGGAGATCGCCGTGGGGATGAAGTCGTCTTGCCCCCCGCGACGCTGTGATGAGATGGGGAATGAATGATTGGGCTAGGCTGGGGGGAGACCCTGCTACAAAAACAAGTTGTGGGTCAATTATTTTTGAAGCCAATATAAAATTAATGGAAAATAATATTTCATTCACTTTCATTCGTACCTAGGGTGAGGTAGGGGAAGCGGTGGCACCCCAGGAATGATGATGAAGCGTTTGCGCCATTAAATAAATGTCTTCTCTGCTTCTCCTAGTGTCTTCTCCCCATCACCGCCTTCAATGTCAAGAGGAACATTGCTGTAACCTTTGAGCACTCTATCGACCGAGACGCTAGCATATCCAGGTTGAATAACTGACCCATGGATTCTTGGTGTCTTCGTTCGGTCTATTGGAGATACAACCCCGACAGCCACCATGATTGATGCATTATTACCATCTGGAATGTGCAGCTCACATGTTGTTAGAGGCTCAGTAATGTCATCAACAGGGAAGCGCAACCCAGCGTCATCTTGAATAACTGGTAGCTCCGTGGAAGCACAACTGCTTTTCATCTGACCAACGGGGCTAATGGTGACTCCCGGCGTTGATTGCGATTGCATTTGACTCATTGCTAGCTGCACTTGCCTCTTGATCTCCTCCTGCATTCTTGCCTCAAGAGATTTTTCTCGTTCACGTGATTCAAGCAATGCTTGTCGTGACTCATTAACAAATTGCTCTAATACACGGATTCAGTCTGCCTCCTCATCCTTCTTTCTCTGGCGGCTTCTGTAGGTATCCTTGTCTGCTGGGAATCCTTGTAGCCACGAAACCGCCCCATAGCCTCTTGTTCAACCACCATGTTTAGGATTCTCTAGGGCATATGTCAATTCATCCTTCTCTCTGTTGGGCTTGAAAACACCACTATCAGCTTCTTCCCTAGCACAAGCTAGTCTCTGTGTTGCTCTCTCAATTTTTTGGTCGAAAATTAGCTTGCCAGTGTCTGGGTCTAGGCTTCCCCCATGAGCGTAGAACCAATTCTTCACGCAATGAGGCTAGTTCTTCTCTATTGTTTCAGGTATGATTCCCTTGGCAGTAATCTCTGCTTCTAGGTTCTGCCACTTGGGAATAGCACTCCTATAGCCACCTGATCCCATGCAATGATGGTATTGCTTCTGTCGGGCATTCTGTCGATTCCTCATCATATGTTCCTCACTCTCTTGAGATGTCTTGTATTGTACGAAGTCATCCCAATGGGACTCCAACTTGACAAACGCCTTAGCATTGAAATCCGACGTTTCATTCTTCAAGATAAACTTTTTATGCAATGTCTTCTTCCAACTCTAGAACAATGTTGCCATCTTCTTCATTGTCCAATCCCTCACTAGCTCCTTCAAAGCATCATCTGCTTGTAATGTGAAATGCTGAGTGATATCTCTCCAAGCTAGGTTCTTGTCACAATCAGATACAAAACTAACATTAGGAGCGGATATCTTCTGCTTCCATTCACGAGCACTAACTGGGATCCTATCCCTTACAATGAACCCACATTGATTGACATATGTTCGAGCATGTGGTCCCAATGGTTTGCCAGTGTCTGTCAGTGTCGAATTCTGATATTATAAAACGGTCCTCTAATGACTTTTTTGGCCCTCGGACTTTTCTACTCTTGTCGGTGGTTGATGTAGATCTAGAGACCGGCTACATGAGTAGAAACACAACGATTAACAACAAATATATGTGCGCATGCATCTATAAGAGATGATAGATAATCGAATATACCTCGCCAGTATTTTCTTGCGCAACAATTTGTTGATCTTCAACCACCGGGATATTCAGGATATCCTCATAATCAGCAAAGTACTGACTCATGTCATCTACATCCGCATTGGTGCCGACGTTGATAATATCCGCCATTATGTCATCATTCAAGTTATCATCCGGAGCAGCCATTTGTATCTTCAAGATAACACATAGATAGAATTACTATAGCACAAAACATAAGGACATGTGATAACACATATAGAATTACTAAATCCAATTAAATATAATAACACGTAATATTTCATAAGGATAAACAATAATAAGGTATAGGCTTTGGAATCGAATCAAAAACACTTTCGATCCAAAAACATGGACATAAGTACATGTATATATACACATAGAATGATACAATTTTCTCTCTCTCTCTCAACACATAGAAATAAGTGCATATGTATATATCTCTAGATATGCATGTGATAACACATAGAATGTCTCTCTAGATACAATTTTCTCTCTCTCTCAACACATGAAAATAATTAAGTACATGTATATATACACATAGAAATAATTAAGTATATATATATGTATACATATAGAACCTCTCTCTAGATACATGTGATATAGATGGAATTACTAATAAAATATCCAAGCGATATATAGATAGAATTACTAAAATAAAATATGTATGTGATATAGAGATAGAATTACTAATAAAATATGCATGTGTCAATTACTAAAACAAAAATTAAATCTAACATATATATATAGAGATAGAATATAATTACTAAATCCAATTAAATAAAATAACACACATATATCTAGATAGAATTAATTACTAAATCTAATTAAACCTAACATATATACATAGATAGAATTACTAAATCAAAATTAAATCTAACACATATATAGAGAGAGATAGAATAATAATTACTAAATATATCAAAAACTATAATAAAAAAATATCTAAAAAACTATCTAAATAAAGTACTAATTAAATTTTAATACATTTAAATCTAATTAACATATATAAAAAACTATCTAAAAACTAACTAAAAAACTAAGAATAAACTACTAATTAAATTTTAATACATTTTAATCTAACATATATATCAAAAACTATCTAAAAAACTATCTAAAAAAATATGGCCGAGCTAGCTAGCAGGCTAGGGGCGGATGGCGGGCGTGCTGGCTGGCCACGGGGCCGAGCTGAGCCGCGCGAGGATGACGTACGGCGGAGACGAGCTCGACGGCCGCTGGGCGGGGCTCGACGACGAGGCCGGGCGGGGGTAGACGACGACGGCGGCGCGGCAGAGCTCGACGCGATCGGGCGCGGTAGAGACGAGATCAACGTTGTAGATCGAAAAGTAGAAGATGAACAGAGGAACCGTTCGATATATATAGGCCGGAACCCTTTAGTCCCGGCTGGTAACACCAACCGGGGCTAAAGCTCCTTTAGTCCCAGCTGGTAAGCCGAGCCGGGACTAAAGGCAGCTGGGACAACTAAAGGTATTTTTGGGCGGGCAATTCCGCCCACCCTTTAGTCCCGGTTCCTGGCCTGGGCCGGGACTGAAGGCCTGAAAATTTTGACAGCCCGCCAGAGTAATTGGAAAGGCCAGAGATTTTGATTTTGTTCTCCTTGTTTAATACTAATTAATTCTATTGCAACTTCAATACTTTGCAATATTTATTTTAAAAAATACTATTGATTAACTAATTATTTATTGTAAATAGAAAAATTTTGTAACCTAAAGTTTTTAATTTTTTTTATGAATATAGAATATAAATGTTACTAATACTAAGTATTTTGTTAATGCAAAAATATATTTGTAACTTAAAATTAATAAAACTAATATTACTCGATAGGAAATTTATTATCACATTATTGTAACGTCAATGTTTCAATTTTTTCTCGGTTTTTTTGACCAAAATGACAGAAAATTTTTGTTGAACCTATAAAAATAAAGAAAATGTAGTATTTTTATTCTACAACTTTTTCAAATGAAAAAATAGCCTATATAAGGATTGTAGATCTTGATGAGTTGAACAAACTTAATATTCAAAACTTTTCAATTTGAGACAATCTAGGGTTTCGAAAACTAGTTTGTAGGCGTCGAAATTTAAAAATCACAAATTTGAACCATCTAAACTTTCTCAAATGGAAAGTTTACCAAAACAACAATTGTATATCTTAATGAGCTGAACAAACTTGGTATTCAAAACTTTTCAATTGGAGACAATCTAGGGTTCCGAAAACTAGTTTGTAGGCGTTGAAATTTAAAAATCACAAATTTGAACCGTCCAAACTATCTCAAATGGAAAGTTGACCAAAACAGCAATTGTAGATCTTGATGAGTGTAACAAACTTGGTATTCAAAACGTTTCAATTTGAAGTCATTTAGAGTCTATAATACTAGAGTCAAAGTGTTGTTTTTTCATTTGACCAAATTTGACTTGGTCAAACTTGCTCAAATGAGACACTAACTGACCTCAGATGAAAAAACTCTGAATGCCAAGTTTGATCATCTCAGCAAGATCTACAATTGTTATATAGCTTATTTTCCCATTTGAGAAAGTTTTATCAAACACTAATCACAAATTCTTGAATCTCATATAGACTTTCTAAAACTATATCACACACTTGTGAAATTTAAACTACATTTTATTCAAACTTTCTCAAATGAAAAAATGGCCTATATAAGGATTGTATATCTTGATGAGCTGAACAAACTTGGTATTTAAAACTTTTCAATTTGAGACAATCTAGGGTTCCGAAAAATAGTTTGTAGGCGTAGAAATTTAAAAATCACAAATTTGAACCATCCAAACTTTCTCAAATGGAAAGTTGACCAAAATAATAATTGTAGATCTTGATGAGTTTAACAAAGTTGGTATTCAAAACTTTTCAATTTGAAGTTATTTAGAGTTCATAATACTAGAGTCAAAGTGTTGTTTTTTCATTTGACCAAATTTGACTTGGTCAAACTTGCTCAAATGAGACACTAACTGACCTCAGATGAAAAAACTCTGAATGCCAAGTTTGATCATCTCAGCAAGATCTACAATTGTTATATAGCTCATTTTCCCATTTGAGAAAGTTTTATCTAACACTAGTCACAAATTCTTAAATCTCATATAGACTTTCTAAAACTATGTCACACACTTGTGAAATTTGAACTACATTTTGTTCAAACTTTCTCAAACGAAAAAATGGCCTATATAAGGATTGTAGATATTGATGAGCTGAACAAACTTGGTATTCAAAACTTTTCAATTTGAGACAATCTAGGGTTCCAAAAAATAGTTTATAAATTTAAAAATCACAAATTTGAACCGTCCAAACTATCTCAAATGAAAAGTTGACCAAAACAACAATTGTAGATCTTGATGAGTTTAACAAACTTGGTATTCAAAACTTTTCAATTTGAAGTCATTTAGAGTCCATAATACTAGAGTCAAAGTGTTGTTTTTTTATTTGACCAAATTTGACTTGGTTAAACTTGCTCAAATGAGACACTAAATGACATCAGATGAAAAAACTCTGAATACCAAGTTTGATCATCTCAGCAAGATCTACAATTGTTACATAGCTCATTTTCCCATTTGAGAAAGTTTTATCAAACACTAGTCATAAATTCTTGAATCTCATATAGACTTTCTAAAACTATGTCACACACTTGTGAAATTTGAAACATATATTAAACATATTACAATGTGAAGTCATAAAATATTACATAATATCCGTCTCTAAAACATAATATATTAAACATGCATCGTTGTATCATGCGGGCACAACAGTGAATTTCTTCTTGACGTATGACCCTTGGTTATGATCTTGTCGTAACCATGGAGTGTCTTCATCATTTAACATGATGCTTGGATCTTTCTTCACTATGAAGGGTGGAATTCGGACATTTCTTTTATAATCTTCTGACATGTCTGACTTGTCTTCAATTCCCACTATATTTATTTTCCTAGAAAGAACTATGTGGCGCTTTGGCTCATTGATCAATGAGTTGATGTCTTCGTTTTTTCCTCTCTTTGATTTTGTAGACATGTCTTTCACATAAAACATCTGACTCACATCGGTAGCAAGGACGAATGGTTTGTCTTTGTACCCAATATTGTTGAGGTCCACTATTGTCATTCCATACTCTTTGTCGACTGTTACCCCTCCTCCGGTCAGCTTCATCCATTAGCACCAGAACAAAGGGACTTTAAAATTAGGTGCATAGTTTAGTTCCCATATCTCTTCTATGTGGCCATAATATGTTTGTATATTCCCATTTAGATCTGTGCCATCTATGCGAACACCACTATTTTGTTTGGTGCTCCTTTTATCTTGGGCAACTGTGTAAAATGTATTCCCATTTATCTCATACCCTTGGTACATGAGGATATGCCACGATGGTTGCCTAGCCAACAAATACAGTTGCTTATCAATATTGTCATTGCCTTGACATTCTTTTCGCAACCAACCACTAAAACTTTCCATGTGCTGACGCCTAATCCAAGCTTCAGTCTTCCCTATAAACTTGGATCGTAAGAACTCCTTATGTATCTCGATGTACGGATGCACCAATGATGAGTTCTGAAGAACTATGTAGTGTGCTTTATTAAAATAATCATCTTCCATGCCAATATATGTTTTCTTCCCTAAAGTTCCTTTACCACTGAGTCTCCCCTCGTGTCGTGATTCAGGAACGCCAATCGGGGCAAGGTCAGGAATAAAGTCAACACAGAACTCAATGACCTCCTCTGTTCCATAGCCCTGGGCGATGCTTCCTTCAGGCTTAGAACGGACTTTCACATATTTCTTCAAGACTCCCATAAACCTCTCGAAGGGGAACATGTTATGTAAGAACACAGGTCCAAGAATACTAATCCCCTTCACCAAATGAACTAGAAGGTGTGTCATGATATTAAAGATGGATGGAGGGAACACCAACTCAAAGCTGACAAGATATTAAACCACATCATTCTGTAGAGTAGCTAGTTCCACTGGATTGATTGCCTTCTGAGAAATTACATTGAGGAATGCATATAGCTTCACGGTGGCTAGACATACATGTGGAGATAGAATTCCTCTTAAAGCAACTGGAAGCAATTGCGTCATAAGCACGTGGTAGTCGTGGGACTTTAAGTTTAGGAATTTCTTCTCTGGCACATTTATTATACCCTTTATATTGGAGGAGAATCCCGATGGGACCTTGATGCTGCTTAGACATTCGAACATGTTGTCCCTCTCTTCTTTGCTAAGCGTGTAGCTAGCATGACTTAAGTAATGACGTCCATCATCTATCTTCTCTGGATGAAGGTTGTCTCGTTCTTTCATGACCTGCAAGTCCTGGCGTGCTTTAAGTGAATCATTTGGCTTCCCGTACACACCCATGAATCCTAACAGGTTCACACAAAGATTCTTTGTCAGGTGCATCACGTCGATTGCGTTGCGGACCTCTAGGACTTGTCAATAAGGTAGCTCCCAAAAGATGGACTTCTTCTTCCACATGGGTGCGTGTCCCTTAGCATCTTTGGGAACAGATTCGTTGCCTTGTCCCTTTCCAAATACTACTTTCACATCCTTGACCATTGCGAGTACATCTTCCCCGGTTCAGTTATGAGGCTTCTTCTAGTGGTCTGGCTTACCTTTAAAATGCTTACCTTTCTTTCTTACTTGGTGATTCAAAGGAAGGAATCGACGATGGCCAAGGTACACGACCTTTCGACATCTTTTCAAATATATACTGTCAAGGTCATCAAAACAATGTGTGTATGCATTATATCCTTTGTTTGTCTAACCTGAAAAATTACTTAAAGCAGGCCAATCATTGATTGTTACGAACAACATTGCTTGTAGGTCAAAGTGTTCTTATTTGTACTTATCCTAGACACGTACACCTGATTTGTTTCATAAAACTAGAAGTTCTTCAACTAATGGCTTCAGATAGACATCAATGTCGTTGCCAGATTGCCTTGGACCTTGGATGAGGATCGACATCATAATGAACTTCCGCTTCATGCATAACCATAGAGGAAGGTTGTAGATACATAGAGTAACTAGCCAAGTGCTATGACTAGTGCTCTGCTCCCCAAAAGGATTCATACCATCTGTACTTAAGGCGAACCTTAAGTTTCTAGCCTCATTTGCAAACTCTAGAAATTCCCTGTCTATCGCTCTCCACTAGGACCCATCAGCTGGGTGTCTCAGCATATTGTCTACCTTACGGTCTTCTTTATGCCACCGCAACAACTTTGCATGGTCTTTAGTTCTGAACAAACGTTTTAAGCGTGGTATTATAGGAGCATACCACATAACCTTGGCAGGGATTTTCTTTCTAGGACGTTGTTCACCCTCGACGTCACTAGGATCATCGTGTCTGATCTTATACCGCGCTGCTTTACATACCGGGCATTCATCCAAATTCTCGTATTCATTGCCATGGTAGAGGATGCAGTCATTAGGACATGCATGTATCTTTTGGATTTTTAATCCCAAAGGGCAAACAACCTTTTTTGCTTTGTACGTAGTGGTGGGCAATTCATTTGGCTTCGAAAGCATTTTCTTTATGAGGTTCAATAAATTCCCAAATACCTTGTTGGATACACCATTCTTTGCCTTCCACTGTAGCAATTTCAGTGTTGTACCCAACTTTTTTTTGCCCCTCTTCGGCCGTCGGGTATAGCAACTTCCTATGATCCTCAAGCATACGCTCGAACTTAACTTTCTCTTTTTCACTTTCGCATTCTTGTTGTGCATCACGAATGGCATCGCCAAGAGCATCACCAAGATCATCTTCTGCCGCTACCTCTTCTTCATCTCCTCCTATTGTAGTATCATCAAAGGCACCATACTGAGCAATAATGTCATCAATGTCTAAATCTTCTCCTTCACCTTCTTCCATCATGACCCCGCTTTCTCCATGCTTAGTCCAACATATATAGTTTGACATGAAACCTGACTTAAGCAAATATGAATGAAGACTCATTGAGCTTAAATATTCATTTAAATTCTTACATATGGCACATGGACAGCATATGAAACCATCCCGCTTATTTGCCTCGGCCACACCTAAGAAATAGTGCACGCCCTCAATAAAGTCTTGGGAGCGGCGATCAGCATTGTACATCCAATGGCGTGACATAATCTGCATTACACGACAAATTATGAAAACCTTGAACATAATTAAGTATTTTATTACACAACATAGATGACACACACGGTTGATTAATTAACTAAGCCTGGCTACAACGTAAGCAATCCCAACTATCACTAAACAAACTAAAACTACAATGCACTTCAGTAACATAATTATTTCGTGACCGTACGCAACTAAAACAGACAAATTATTCGTCTGTTGAATATTAATAAGCTTCTCCTGCTGGCTCACTGCCTCATCATCATCAGCCGCTACCTCAAGCGCACCTGAATTCTGCATGTATGTAGCATAATCTTCCTCCCAGTACCAACCATCGCATCCATTGTCCTCCCACTGAAATTAAAGCCAAAACATATTTAGTCAAAAATATTCAAGAAAAGCAGGTCAATTAGCCATAATAATCAAATGCGTAAGAAACTCACATCGCGATCCGGGCACTTATAGAAAACACGACCCTTGTTGGGTCCCTGTCTCTTGACTTGGTACTCCATCACAATCTTCTGCTTACACTTGCCACAGATAATGAGAGGGAGTTCTAGCCTCAGTCGTTTCGCAACCGAACAAGAGGCCGAGGATCCGGTACCAGTTGTCATCTACTTTCTATACTTATTTTTGCAAACTAGTGTAAATTTCATATTTTCTAAAATAATATATTTAAACAAAACTAAAATTATTTATTTATCTAACTAAATCATGAAATATGTACTATGTATAATAGTAAAATACCAAACTATCAAGTGATTTTACTATTGTAAATCATCATATGATTTTGAGCTAAAAATGACATAGAAATCACATAGCTCAAAAACATGTTTCAATAAATAACCATCCGTACTAGTTGACATTGCTTACGTGATCATCTCAGCGAGTATTTCTCCACCGGACGGCACCGTACTTGGCCAAGGAAGAGCTCCGATTCTACGAGGAAAGGAACACGATCTTCCATGACCGTTGCCGCTCTCCCTCGTAGAATCAAAGCTCCTCCTTGACGTCCGTTACCGCTCGGCAGAGAACATGCTCGCCGAGATAAACACGGTCCGCAAGTTCAACTAGTACGGATTTTCTATAATTTTCTAACTATTTTCTAAGTTTTTCATTTCATGGAAAATTTAATTCTAAAAAATAAAAAGCACCATTTCATGGCGCGTGCTCCAGCGAGGACGAGCGAGGCGTGATTTTAATGAACTAATTTAACTTTTGTTTATCCAAACATATAGGCAAATCATCATATGATTTTGAGCTAAAAATGACATAAATCATAATAAAGTCCAACATATAAAGTTACACATGCATCTACATCGCAAAATGAGATAAGCTACTGATAAAATATAAGAGGATTAAGTTTGTTACCTCCAAAATCGAAGAGCAACACCAATGGAGGGGGAGAGAGCAAGAACAACATCAAGCTGAAGAACAGAGGCAGTGAGTTTGAATGGAATGGCTCGGGCTCGGAGAGGAATAAATGAGCTGGTCTATAGGCCGGGATAATTAGTCCTGGTTAGGGGTCCAAACCGGGACTAAAGATTAATCTTTATTTCTGGGGCATCACCTAAACTGTGACTAAAAGCTTTAGTCCCGGTTGGTAATACCAGCCGGGACTAAAGATCGCTGCCCCGCGGACGACCGTTGGGCAGTAACCTTTAGTCCCGAGGACAAAAAAAAAAAATGCCGAGGCTAATATCAAATTGGGACATCGTTCTAAAGTATGTTCTATAGTAGTGTACAGATAAAGTGGTAGCAGCCAACAATTGGTGGTCACGTACTCGCATCTTGGTACATATGGCGGATTTTGGCTCAATCGAGATATCCCCAGAAAAACAAATGGTGCCCTGCAAATAAAGGCGGCTACATCTTGACAATCAGGTTCCCAAAAACCAGCGCCGTGATGAAACTAGCAAGGGTCCCTGCAATCTCGCCAAACTTGTGGAACCCGATGCTGCTGGTAAACATGTTGTTAAGCATGCTGTCGAAATTCAGGGCGCCGTCACCCACGTCCTGCTTACGGTAGTAGGCCCCCCAGCTGCGGCGACCTGTTTCCTTGAGGCACGCCACGTGCAGGTCTACAGCAGCCTCGCCATCCAAGTTGCAGCGGTACGACCAGAACCAACGGCGTTGGCCCTCATTATCTGGCCACAAAGCACACGCCCGCGATGCCCTCCGGTGGGGAGGTCCAAGGCACGGCCGTCATGGAGAAAGCGGTCCGGCAGGGACGCGCAGCACGGGTGGATGTAGAGGTCTTGCTCGGAGCAGTGGTAGACGTAGCCGCGCGGGGGCTCGCCACCAGCGTCGCAGACCCTCCTGCCCTCCTGGACAGGGGACGACGGGGCCTCGTGGAGGAAGCGGAACTCCAACTGGTTGCCGTAGCCGAGCAGCGGATGCGCCAGAGTGTGGAGATCGAAGAGATGATCGTCTGCGAGGGCACAACGCGTATGGAGGTCCAAGGATTGGCCCCCGCCGCCGCAATCGCACGCGTACCTGGGCCCGTAACCGGGCTCCTTGCAGCCGTCGCAAAAGAACAGCGTGCCGGCCATCAGCTTCAGCTTGTGCTCTGGGTGGGCGGGATGGCAGATCTCCGACGGAGGATCGTTGTGCATATTGCCACATTTCTGTTTCTTATACCTGACTGGTTCGCGACGTGGTAGGGGCGACGATCCTGACAACACCGCCGTCTGCTACAGAAGTTTGATTAATATTTAATAAACAAGAATAAGGTTTCAAATAACTAATTAATACAGAGACCTAAGTTGTGCAGGCACGAGTGAAAATAGATAGTGTCCTGCCCCCACCGTAACTTTAGCCAAGAACAACATCATTATCTATACGCCTTTCTAATTCTATTATGGTACCTACTCCATCCGTTTTAAAGTAAACTGTTTTGGCTTTTTTAGATAAATTAATTTAACTACGTATATAGACGTATTGTATATCTAATTATATAGCAAAATTTATTGTATCTAGAAAATCTAAAGTATCTTATAGTTTGAAAAACAGAAGTAGTATAATGCATTGTCACTTGTCCCAAGTCAACACATTAAGTTGGATCAACTTTATGGTAGAGGCTCGAACATTGTTCCATTATAAAAAAAAGTATTATGACCTTCCACATCAAAAAGGTAAATTTTGTATCTAATTAAACACATCTTAGATATTATTTCAAACTTGGGATGTTTCAGACAACTAATAAAATTCCATTATGTTTCAGGGTTGAGATGGTAGCTCGAGGATTTTTGGTTCGCCTCTCGATCTGTTTCCAAGAATATCAATGAGAATGGAAAAAAAATCAATATTAAGTGGCATAAGAGTATTTTTGTCATTTTTATATTTGAAAAAAAGCTAGCATTAATTTGTTATAGTGTTTCCGATGTAAATACAAAAAGACATGTACAGTGAGTCCAGTGACATAAGATGTACCAAAAGTTCTGCATGTAATTTTTGGGAAAAATATCATACGATCGATGGTTACATAGATTATTAATCGTACCCTTTTCATCGGCACCTGTGAGTCAAGATTAAAATTTCTCACCTCATCCAGTTGGCTCACAATATCCTTTATTGTAGGCCTTTTACGTCGATCATTCTCCATGCATGAAACGATCCACGATTTCCTCGAAGGAAAATCCACATATACAAATTATAATGTGATAGTCCCAGAAGATCATGACATCATATTATCGAAATTCAGTCGATATCACAGTACATACATCGAATACCTGTCTTAAAGAATACAATAGAGAGGTTTACTCATTATTACATCGCCACTTGGCGGAATCACTCAGAGCACACAACATCCTGAACAACATCAGAAGATATGACAGCGGGCGCAGACTCCATCTCCTCAGGCAGACTTGGGCACAAGACAAGACCTCTAATCCTCCCGATCATTGCCCTCGTAGTCGTACTCAGGCTCATCACCTGTCAGACAATTATCAGTACGATTTGTACTGGCCACTGGCTCCCACCCTATGCTTTGTGTTTGCTTTGTGGTAAGTGGTAGCAAGGGTAAGAGAAAAGGGCCTATAATATGGCTATAGTTTTTCCTATACAAGTTCGTCAATATAATAATTGTTATCAAGTTTTGACCCATTCCATCCAGCCAGCCCATCCATACACATCCACACATCTCACCACACTCACACTCTCTATGCGACAAGGATGACTCCCTCTCATACCTTGCCTCATCGGCTAACAGCCAGATCCATCCAACCTAGGGGGAGAGAAGAGAATACACCACTCACTAATCAAGGGAAGCGAAGATCATAGGAATGTCCATGACCGTGGACACGGCTATACGGATAGATCGATCAACTCTGCAGAGCGTGTACACCTGTAACCACAAGATCACCATCATCGGCATGTGCACTGTCTAGGTTGATACCGGACTGACTCCTATCTGGTATGATGCCACCTACCTCTCAGCCCTAGGGCACCCCGAAGTCTACCGGCACACTGAGACTGTGAGACGTAGTACTGGGCCACCAAGGTCACCACGCTATTGAAAGCTCTAGTTTGGTTTTAGTAAATTGATGAAACCCTAAGTGCTAACCTAGTTTATCAAGTGATCATGAAATAGGTTGCACATTCCAAGTGGGGAAGTAAATGAAGATTATGACATGATGATGGTGATGCCATGGTGATGATCAAGTGCTTGGACTTGAAAAGAAGAAAGAGAAAAACAAAAGGCTCAAGGCAAAGGTATAAATGGTAGGAGCCATTTTGTTTTGGTGATCGAGACACTTAGTGAGTGTGATCACATTTAGGATCGCTAGTCGTACTATTAAGAGGGGTGAAACTCGTATCGAAAAGCGGTTATCAAAGTGCCACTAGATGCTCTAACTCATTGCATATGCAATTAGGATCTAGTGGAGTGCTAACACCCTTAAAAATGTTTATGAAAATATGCTAACACATGTGCACAAGGTGATAGACTTGGTGGTTGGCACATTTGAGCAAGGGTTAGGAACTTCATTGGCGCCCTATACAGAAAAGACAAGGTCTCACAAAGTGGACCGGACGCTGGACTCAACTGGACCGGCGTGTCCGGTCAGTGGCAACAGTGAGCGTGCGGTTTCGGTCTCATGACCGGACGCTGGCGCGAGAAATGACCGGACGCTCAGGGCCTAAGTCTGGTCAGTATGACATATGATGACATATGCAGCGCATAGGGAAGATGTTGAGTGACCGGACGCTAGGTGAGTCCGGTCGGTCATGACCGGACGCGTCCAGTCGTGATTTTTCGCTTCTAGAACCTTACTGGAAATGATCGGACACTAGTGTTGGTGCGTCCGATCACTTCGAGCAGTGCATCCGGTCATCACTTGACCATTGAAATTAGGCGATCAGCGTTTGACGCTGATGACACGTGGCAAGCATCGGGCGACCGGACACTGGGGTCCTACGTCCAGTCGATCTGACCGGAGCGTCCGGTCACCCCGAGTTGCGCCCAGTGAAGGAGTACAATGGCTCTATTTCGTGGGGGTTTCTATTTAAGCCCCATTGCCAGCTCTAGCTCACCCTCTTGGCCATTTGCATTGACATAGCAACCTTGTGAGCTTAGCCAAAGCCCTCCCACTCATCTCCATCATAGATTCAACATCTTTGTGAGATTGGGAGTGAATCCATGTGCATTGCTTGAGTGTTTGCATCTAAAGGCACTTGGTGTTCGTGTTTTGCTGCGGGGTTCGCTTGTTACTCTTGGTGGTTGCCGCCACCTAGACAGCTTGGAGCAGCGAGGATCGTCGAGCAAAGGTTGGTGATTGTCTCCTGCTCCGATCGTGGTGATTGTGAGGGGTTCTTGACCTTTCCCCGGCGGAGAGCCAAAAGGTACTCTAGTGGATTGCTCATGGCTTGTGTGATCCTCATCTTGTGTTGGTTGTGCGGCACCCTATTGAGGGTTTGGCGTGTGATGCCAATTAGCGCGTGAACCTCCAAGTGAGTGAATCGCCACAACGAGGACTAGCTTACCGGCAAGCAAGTGAACCTCGGTAAAAAAATCATTGTGTCATCATTTGATTCCGAGATGATTGGTCTTCATTGGTATTCATTCTTGTGATTGATTGGCTCCTTCCTCGACATGGCGGTATAACCATCTTGCTCACTCACTTTACATTACCGCAAACTAGTTATCAAGCTCTTTAGTGTAGCTAGTTATGAGAGCTTGTTAGTTTAGTTAGTGTGGCTCTTTAGTTAGCATTTGAGAGCACACTAACTTAGTGTAGTGACATAGCTATTGTGTGGATAGAAATTATATAAACTAGAATTGTGGTAGGTGGCTTGCAATTTTAGTAGGCTAGCGCAATACTTGCTTTACCTCATTATTGTCTAACGGGATTTTAAGTGTTGTTGTAGAAATTTTTAATAGGCTATTCACCCCCCTCTAGCCATTAGGACCTTTCAGCTGTCTTAGAAGGGTGTGGGCTAGACGCCCTTACCTCCCTACACTTATCAACTTCCTACCTAGTAGTAGTGGCATCGCCCTAGCTAGTCGGTATGTCGTTTCCCACCCATTTAGGAACGAGTGGTGCGTACGAAGGGGTCCTATGAACCGGTTCTCTTGACATACCAGTCCTTAGGGGGACCAGACAAGACATCTTCTCGATGGGGATAACCAACACCCCATGCCTCGATGGCACCTCCCTTCTGGAGATTCGCCCCATGAAGAGTCTCCTCCCCCGGAATCTACTCATGTCACATGTACCCGCCATAGGTACCTCTCACGGGGAATGCCCAGGTCACATCCCCCCGGCAAGACTTGTCTATAGACTTGTTATAGAATCCTATCCAGTCGACTCAACCCTCACCACACACCCAAAACACACGCCAAGATCTCCCCAAGTTGTTATCCCGTTAATGGCACCATGTGCCTTAGCCACTCACAAACAATCTTCCACCCAGCATCACATCATAAACATAATGTATAGTAGAAGTAAGTAGAAAGCATGGTAAGCGCGTGTCTACCCTAACAACGGGTATGCAGGGGGTATGGTTGCATCAAGGTAATGGCTTCCAAGCAATTCTACCATGCAACCTATCATAATTTGCATGTAAGTAATAAAGTGCTAGCAGCTAATCATTTGCATGCCTAATCGGATTCTATGAGGTTGGGTGGGATGTGGCAACTTGAAAGCTCTAGTTTGGTTTTGGTGAATTGATGAAACCCTAAGTGCTAACCTAGTTTATCAAAGTGATCATGAGATAGGTAGCACATTCCAAGTAGTGAAGCAAATGAAGATTATGACATGATGATGGTGATGCCATGGTGATGATCAAGTGCTTGGACTTGAAAAGAAGAAAGAGAAAAACAAAAGGCTCAAGGCAAAGGTATAAGTGGTAGGAGCCATTCATTTCGGTGATCAAGACACTTAGCGAGTGTGATCACATTTAGGTTCGATAGTCGTACTATTAAGAGGGGTGAAACTCGTATCGAAATGCGGTTATCAAAGTGCCACTAGATGCTCTAACTCATTGCATATGCATTTAGGATCTAGTGGAGTGCTAACACCCTTGAAAACATTTATGAAAATATGCTAACACACATGTACAAAGGTGATACATTGTGTTTAACACTTGGGAGCAAGGGTTCGAAAACTTCACTGCGCGTCCTATATAGAAAATACAGGGTTTCACAGAGTGCACCGGACGCTGGTCACGCTAGGGTCCTATGTCCGGTTAGTGGCGCGCAGTGAAGGCCACCATCGGTCTCTTGACCGAACGCAGGCAACCAGACTCTAGCTGAACACTATTCAGCATCCAGTCATCCTAATGTGGCGGCGCACAGAGAAGAGGGAGAGTGATCGGACGATGGGCGAGTCCGGTCGTGACTGGATGCTTACTAGAAGTGACCGGACGTCGGGGTCCTGCGTCTAGTTGTGAATGGAACCTCTCTATAAATGACTAGACTCGGCAAAGGTGTGTCTAGTCTTGGCACTGTGCTGCGTCCGGTCATGACTTAACCATTGAAATCGGGCGCTCAGCATTTGAAGCTAGGGATGACGTGGTAGCCATCTGTTGATCGGACACTGGTAGGGTGCGTCCGGTCGATCTGACCAGAGCGTCTGGTCACCCCGTGCAATGCCCAGTGAAGGGGTACAACGGCTCTATTTCATGAAGGCTTCTATTTAAGCCCCATGGCCAGCTCAAACTCATACTCTTGGCCATTTGCATTGACATAGCAACCTTGTGAGCTTAGCCAAAGCCCTCCCACTCATCTCCATCATCGATTCATCATCTTTGTGAGATTGGGAGTGAATCCAAGTGCATTGCTTGAGTGTTTGCATCTAAAGGCACTTGGTGTTCGTGTTTCGCTGTGGGATTCGCTTGTTACTCTTGGTGGTTGCTGCCACCTAGATGGCTTGGAGCAGCGAGGATCATTGAGCGGAGGTTGGTAATTGTCTCCGGCTCCGATCGTGGTGATTGTGAGGGGTTCTTGACCTTTTCCCGGTGGAGAGCCAAAAGGTACTCTAGTAAATTGCTCGTGGCTTGTGTGATCCTCATCTTGTGTTGGTTGTGCGGCACCCTATTGAGGGTTTGGCATGTGATGCCAATTAGCGCATGAACCTTCAAGTGAGTGAATCATCACAACAAGGACTAGCTTGTCGACAAGCAAGTGAACCTCGATAAAAAATCATTGTGTCAATATTTGATTCCGAGGTGATTGGTATTCATCCTTGTGATTGATTGGTTCATTCCTTGACTCGATGGTATAACCATCTTGCTCTCTCTTTTTACAATACCGCAAACTAGTTGTCAAGCTCTTTAGTGTAGCTAGTCATGAGAGCTTGTTAGTTTGGTTAGTGTGACTCTTTAGTTAGCATTTGAGAGCACACTAACTTAGTGTAGTGACATAGCCATTGTGTGGATAGAGACTTTAGAAACTAGAATTGTGGTAGGTGGCTTGTATTTTTAGTAGGCTAGCGCAACACTCGCTTTGCCTCATATTTGTCTAACCAGTTTGCTAAGTGTTGTTGGAGAGATTTTTAATAGGCTATTCACCCCCCTCTAGCCATTAGGACCTTTCACAACTGCAAATTGGTCATCTCTAACCTCCTCCGTGTAGTTGTAGTCCTCCTTCTCAAACTGCTGCTCCTTCGGGGCTGCAAATGAGACATATAGTCACGATAAGCGACTCCTACAGATATTCACAAAGAAGCAACAGAAATCCAAAAGATCCAAATGCACTCAAACATAGGCCTATGATGTAGAGCTTATTTTTAGAAAAAATTGGACACTTGATTCATATTTTTTGAGGTTGGATGAATTTCCTATGAATTTTCTAAGTTTAATCCATTTTCTGAAAAAGAAAAAGGATCGAATTAATCCTGGGGTGACACTGGCAAGCTCTAATTGGATGAGGCGGTTGTGGTCGCTGACAAGTGGGGCCCACGGCTATAGAGGATGATAGGTGGGGTCGGGTAAGCGTTCATGGGTCAATGATCAACGTTGACCGGGCTTGACCGAGCCTGGCGGGTGGGTTACGAGCCGGATCTAGGCTAGGTTGGGCCTATCTGGGCCAGGATGGCCCGGACACGTGTTAGGCAGCAGGGTTGTCCACGTGGTGGCTTGGGCTGGGCCGAGTCTATGGGCTCGGGCGCACGGTAGACTAGGGTGCTGCACAGTGCGGCCTCCCCTCCTTGGTCTACGTGGACCGGGTGCATGCGAGGGCGGATAGAGGCGAGAGCGGCGTCCGGCTCTAGCTCCTCCAGGTGTTCGATGTGGGTCCTCAATGGACTCATCGGCGACGATGTCGCATGGCGGGGCTCACATGGGGTAGCTACGGCCTACTAAGGTCTCCTTGATCCCTGCCGCTCTTCTTTTGTGGCGATGGTAGGGCGAAAGGTGGTGGCTTCAGCTCTAGTGAGGCTACCATGGCTCATGGTGGTGTGGCGAACGGTAGCGGCGGCTCAAGCGCTCGATGGCGCGCTTGGCAGGGCGACTACGGCTCCCTTGGGTGCTCCTGGTACTCTGGTGAGGATGATATAGGGCTAAGGTAGGGCCTTTCAGCTTGTGGATGCCGACCAAGGCGGTGGCGGACAGGGCGTAGAAGGCGGCGTGGTGGCTCGCACTGCCAGGGCCCAAAATGGCTCCCTTTCTTCGCAATTAAGGTCACCGAGTAGCTAATGGGGGCAGTGTCGGTGACCAAACTCCATGGCAAAGTCCACACCGTGATAGCGTGCTCGACAGGGCTCCAGTGAAGGCATGGCTACGGTGGCGCAGGGGCTAGGGTAGGCCAGGGCTTCAATCGATTAGATGGCTAGGTGCACTGAAAGTTCATCTAGCCCTTTAGTGAGTTTTGGATGATTTATTAACAACAATGATTAAAGAACTAACAAGTTTGCTAAGTGTCAAACAGGAAATTGATTATCTCACAAATACTTGATGAAATTGTATAAAGCCAAAATGATGTATTGTTGTATAAACAATCTAGTTCAAGCACAAGACAACAATGCAAATAGAATTCATGCAAAGGCTTATTTATTGTAGGATTTCAATGACCTTTGTGAAAGCAAGTATGATAAGAATTAATTAATGAGACATGAGGGATTGCATCTGGAATGGTCTCATATTTGAAGCTTGCTAAATTGAAATGTAAAAGAGAACAATACAATTGAATGGTTGATTAAACATAAGATGTGACTTGACGGCTTGAGATGGTGAAGATAGCAAGGAAAGGCTTTGAGGTACTAAGCAAGGGTGAAGGGCAAGCGATGGCTTGGTGGCCGAAGAACCTAGCTAGGGTGAAGAAGGAAGTACTTGCATTTAGTTAAGGTACTAATCAAGCTATGATGGTCATATTGATGTGGAGGATCAAATCACTATTAGATTGGTTGATGAAAGTGACTTGGTACATTTGGAATTATCTATATTTGATGAATGGGATCAAGTCACATGCTCAAGATGGCTATGCTCAAGTGAAAAGATCAATATTGACATGTTTGCACCCTCACTTGATGAAGATCGAAAGACATGGCATCGGTTCAAAGGAGATCAGCTCAAAAGGCTTAAATTCGTTTTTTTCATTTGATCTTGAGTTAATAGGTATGTCGTACTATTAAGTGGGATGCATCATGTTGATAGATGAGTATTCATAAGTGCTCAAGCCAACCTTTGTGAGGTTTAAGTGGGAGAGAGACACGAGAGTTAACTCAGCCTGGTGTGGCTGGTAATACCGGACGTGTCCGGTATGGGCTTGGTCACAACAGTAATGTTCTTTGTTCTCTTGTTTGGGTTTGTCAGAAGTCCCAACATGTGTCAAGAGTTCCAAGAGTTGCAAGTATTGGCAATCGTCAGAAGTTTCGACACATTGCGCTGACTAGAGCTAACTACCAGGTCATACCAAATGTGTCCGGTATTCACCAACGGCTCTCTAACGGCTAGTTTTTCAAAAGGGCCGGGGGTTGGAAGTTCCAGCAAGAGTCAGGAGTTCTAGGTGTTAGAAGTTCCGGTAATCATCGGGAGTTCTGACATCGCACACGCTTTTAACTCTGTAACTTTTAGCGTAGTGCAAGTAATACCGGACGTGTCCGGTATTCCTACCGGATGTGTCTGGTATGTTCCAACGACTAAAAAATGGCTAGTTTTTCAAGGGGGCTATAAATACCCCAAGCCTCCACCTTTGGAGGCTGCTGATTTTGCTGATACACATACACATTTTTGTGCCACGCCAACTCTCCCAAACCCTCTCTTAGTGAGTGATTGATCCCAAATCCAATTGTGGGTTGAGAGAAATTTGAAAAAGAGAGCAAGCCATCCACTTGAGAACTTGTGCATATTGACAATCTCATGATTCACATTTGTTACTCTTGGACTCTTCGGTCCTAGATGGCTAGGCATCGCTGGAGAGCACCCGAGAGATTATGGTGTGCCTTGGAAAGTTTGTAACGGTCGATTCCGCCGCCGCAAGGGAAGGAATCAACTAGTGGAAGGAGGAAAAGGAGTTGGAAAAGACTTCGGCTAGAGTGACCTTCATGGATCCTCTAGGGCTGACCTTCACTGGGTCACCCGCAACCCCCTCAATGGAGAGTAGGACTCAACGGAGTCCGAACTTTGGTAAAACAAATATCATGTCTCAATTCATATTTCATTTGATATTTGTGTTGCTCCAACTCTTGTGCAGGTTACCTGTGTGTGGCATAATCTTTAGTGGGTGCCTACAGGTTGGATTGAAGTTTGCAATCGAAAGGAGCAAGTTAGGAGTCACTCTGCAGAACTCGTGTATACCTAACGCGTCCGGTATTATCTGCAGCGTTTGAGTTAAACGGACATGTCCAGTAACTGTACCGGACGTTCCGCTATTGGCCCCTTGCACTGTTTTTATCTATTCACTTCACTAATCTTTGTGTTGTAGGGTTGTGGCTCCTAGATTCATTTAGTATCTTTTATATACTCTATTAGTTACTCATGAGGTGGTATATTACTCTAATTTGGAGTTTCCAAACTCCCACACTAATCGTTTCCGCTTTTAAAGGTGTTGATTTTTAGAAACACCTATTCACCCCCTCTAGGCGGCATCCTCGGTCCTTTCATGCATGAGGCTATAGCGGACCTCATTGGCCCCTCCTCGCCTTGCGAGGTGGCCGGAATCGTGCGGAACAGCTTCATCACAGCGGCGACAAGGGGCGCGGTGGCTCTGGCAAGGTGGACACGGCCGATGGCTCCCGAGGGTCTTCTCCTTCAACCAGTTGGCGTGGGGTGTGTCTCTTGGTGAGGCGAAGCCTTCCAAGGTGGTGGTCTTACCTCTACCGGTGCAGGGTGACTGAAATGGTGCTTCGCCATGGTGGGGTTTGGCCATGGCGAGCACACTTGGGTGCTCATGAAGGCACTGGCGTTCTCGAGCTATGGTGGCTCGACAAGGCCATGCAGGTGCCCATGTAGGTGCGTGCAATATCGTGTGACGACCAAAGGCAAGGCCTTTGGGCCTCCTAGGTTGGAAGGCCACGATGGCGGCCATGGCGTGGTGACTATGGTGAGGCAGGGGAAGGAGGCGAGACTCACCATTAGGCTTGGGGCAGCTAGGATAGCGGTGCAGTGATGAGGTGGGGCTATCATGAGTGAATGTAGTGTATGAAGAACTGCAACGCCGACATAATCGATCTAGGCGTCGCCTCCAACTCTAGTGGCGTCTCCATGGCGCCGATCGGCTTCGTAACGGTGATCTCCTCCTTCATCCTCTCCTCGGCCCTCCTTGTTGGCTCGATGTGCTGCGTGTGTTGCCACCAGATGGCGGCGAGGGTTTGGGAAGGGCGCTAGGGCACCGGGGCTTGCCCTTTTTATAGCTGGACGTGGCTATGGGGATGTCAGCGGACAGTGGGGAGAGGCAGAGGGGTATGTGTAGGGTGGATACGGCCTCTGGGCAAGGGTTCTGGGGTGCGCGGGGGATTGCATGAGCGATAGTGCTCCCAATTTCAAACAACGCAAGTCAAAAGAGGTCACGGTGGCATCAGCGGCTAGTGCGGCGCGAGCTGGGGGAGGTGTGTGGTGTGCCATGGATCACGGATGTGGCATCCATCCATGCGGGCACGGCCAATGGCTTGGGGATGGATGACGGAGATGCGAGGGTGCAGCCTTAGATGCTCGCTGGCTGGCACTCTACCTCTATGGCAAAAGCAGAGAGGGGAAGGAAAAAGGTAGGTGATGACAAGTGGGTTCCCTCATGCCCACTTGTCAGCCGCGGTGTGAGGGGAGAGCGGGGGCGGGCACTGGCAAGCGGCTACGATGCTGAGCTAGGCCACACGGGCAAGTTGGGCCGCTCAGTGCGTAGGGCAGGCCGGTGGGGCATGTGGGAGCAGGCTGGCCAGGCCGAGCTGGCTAGGCTGCTGGGTTACCTTTCCCCTCTTCCTTTTCTTTCTATTTCTAGTTCCTTTTTTGTTTCCTATTTCTATTTATATCTCCAATCCTTGGTACCTATGCTTGTATACATGTATTCCATACATATACACAACCCTAGTGGGGTCCACCTAGGTCTCCTAGGAGGGCTTTAGGTCTAGCCTGGGCCTGGGCCCACACACACACAACACTTTTATATTAGGAGTTGGTTCATATTTTTAATTATCATCACATGAAATCAGGAAGAAGCAACTCATGAGTTGTTTAAGTGCATATGCCCACACAACTATTCTTGGGGCTACTTGTGCAACTAAGGGGGGTTTCCTAGCATAACACTCACCATACAAGGGTTTTACAGAATTTTTTTTAAAGTTGGTATTTTTGGCTTTTTGGATTTTTCTGGGATGTTACAATGCACCTTCTTGTAATTTCGATACATCTTTTCACTTGTTTGCAATCTACTTCAAGTGATGCATGCATGGATAGTGCATACATGGGCATCTCTTGTAGACATTTTTTCCAGTTATCATGAACCTTCGATGTCAAAACATAGAGTAAAGCAGTACAGGTGCAGTTAAGATCAATGTAAATTGGAATCGTACCTGCTAACAAAACATAGTAGTGCCCTATTGTAAATATGGGTTCATGTTTTGAAGATGTGAATTAATAACAAACCCTAGTGCAACTATTGTAATGACTCAGAAAGTGTTATTATGCCAAATCCTTGTGGCACGCTATTCATTTTCTTTTACACATCAAACCTCCTCAGAATATTAATCATCTGTTTAACTCTTGGTCTAAGCAAGGTGGTCAAAACCTAAGATCTTTGTTATTGACAGGAGCTGGAGCAGTTTGCTAGGCAATATGGCTAAGTAGGAATGATTTTGTGTTCAATGGTGGCCAAACAAAATCTTTTTTGTAGGTACTTTTCATGGAGACACACCGGCTTCGTTTCTTGGCTCTGTTGCAGCACAATGATCACCATAAGGATTGGTTAATGTCGGTGTGCCATTGCAGAGCAATGGAGCTTGTTGCTTCCCATGGATGGTGTTGCGGGTTTGGAACCGCGGCAAGCTTCGGAATTGTTCATCGGAGGTCGATGTGTGGATCTTTGGTGGCTCGAACACTAAAATACGTGAGAGACACAGATCAGTTATCTAGGTTTAGGCTTCTAAGCCCTATGTCCAGCAGTATGGTGTTCTTCATGTTAGGAATTGCCAATCGGGTGATTACAATGGTGGAAAACGAGAGAAATCGATAGGGGGTTATTACGCGGTGCTATCCTAGCGTTCTTGGCAACTGAGCCTGGGTGACGATCTCATACCCAATCTCCTATGTCCCCTCATGAGCTCTCTAAACCCTCTAAGAGTCTAAGAGGTCCAACAGGGAACCCTCTATTCTCTTTTCTTCTACTCTCCTCTCACCTTCTAAGCATTCGTGCCTCCCATTATACTCCGGGGAGGCCACGGTGTACAAGTCAGCTTCTCGTCTATTCTATCATCCATACACTAGGTGTATGCCTTCTGTGTCATGGCTTTGGCGGACGTTGTCTTGTCATGTAGGAGGGAGCCGACAGTGCTACAACCACCTCCAGACACTGCTGCCTCCGTTATGGTGCTTAATTTTCAGGGGTTGCCTGCCACTGCGCGGCCTCCCCCAGGTGTGCCTTCTTGAGTCTTCCTCGGTGTCTAAGGAGCCTCCCTACATACTCAAAGGGGCTAATGAGCAGGCCCGACATTGGGCGACAGGGCCTAATGGCCATTGACCATGCAGACGGTGTAGCGCCATTATGCTCTGCCAGGCTCTAGGCGCCAGACTGAGCCCCAAGACGTCCTCTGGTCATGTCTAAGGATGTCGGTTGCTGCCCGGCTTAAGGCATGGGTGGGCACTGAGGTGAGAGTCAGGCTCAGGATCCCATTGTTCGATACCCTAGGGCCATTGCCGAGCCTCTGAGCCCCGAGCAGTGACAATAGGCGCACTCAGGCTCGTCCTGACTCCTTGAGAGGGTACGCGCGAGCATACCCAATGGGTATAGCCCCCGAGCGATCTAGTGGATCGGTCGGGGGTTCTGCCAGTCGATTATCTCTTCCCTAGGGACTTAATATACCCCTATGTTAGACTCTCGTTAGGAGCCCCCGAGCCCTTTGTGGCCTTCTAGGTTGCGTCTAGGGTGGTGATGAGGCGCAAGGCCCAATCTGGTTGAGTCTTGGTTGTCTTTGGTCAGATGTGCTTCTAGGGGCACATCATCGTGCATGGCCTCAGAGCCGAGCAATGTTGTGATCGAGCGTTGTTCTCGGGAGGCCCGACGGTGGACCCAATGGAGTCATCGAAGGCTTGCTGGCTTTGAGCCCATGGGGGCACCCTGCTTACCTTAGACTATTGTGAGTCGAGCAGCAAGGCTCTAAGGCCCTGGCTCGGTGCCAACCCACTACTCAGCAACCCACACCCATTTAAAGGATCGTTGATAGGCCTCCTTGGCTTAAGCCATGCGTCGCGATGTCCTGGGGCATCCTATGCGCCTGTGCTTTGACGACCATTGGTGGTCCTATCGCTCAGCACATGCTGCTCTGATCCTTTGGATGGTCAGGAGCGGACATGAACTATTCAATGGTCGAGCCTTCGAATTATCGGTGGTGGGGACCGACGCAGCACACGAGCCCATTATGGGTCGGTTTGTCTATGGGTGGAGCGGTTTCTCCATGTATGCCTTTCCACTGATGCTCGGTGTAGTCTCTTGACATCCCTTGGTTGTCGCACCGATAGATAGAGTTAAATCGCGTGGTGTCCTATACTCCATGGGGTGAATAGCTACGCCACATGGTAACGATCCAAGGATCAGGAAGCTGCGACATTTTGAATGCGCGGATCTGAGCCATCGGTCCCATATGGAGGGTTCTAGGGGGCATGGCCCCTTGAATCCCATGCCAAGGCATGTGCATGGGGGAGGCATGGTTTTGTCACATGGTGGCATGGTCTACGGAGCAAGATGTGACCAGTCGTGGGTGTCCCATCGCATCATGCCATTATGGTGCGCGGTTCTCCCCATGCAACCTCTTGGCGCCCGTCCTTGGGGTGAAAGGGCACTGGTCCTTCTTCTATGGCACCTCCATCTGTCTCACCGTTGGTGGTGAATTGGACGACCATCGCTGTTTGAAGTTCTCCACTCGGGGAAATAAATAACCATGAAACATGGTGAAAGCATCTAGGTCTCTAGTTGGATTTCGGTGATTAATGATGACACAAGATTACTATGACTAACGTGTGTTTTTTAGAGGCATTATAAGTTAGGTCATGGTAATGGTGATTGGTTGGGCACTTATGGATTTCATGCCCCTATTGATGGAAATGGTTTCAGTTTCAAAGGATGCATGACAAGGTTAAGGATGGACTAGTTCTAAGTGTCGTTTGGCATTAACAGATACTTAGAGTAGTTTAGGACTTTGTTTTTTCCTTTGGCCATAGTATAAAGGGGGGCATTGATGAGTAGCTTGACCTAGGTGAGTCTAGTAAGTGAAAGTGGTGCACACTTGTCAAATTTAGCGCTAGGTAGCGCAAATGAAGCCCAAGATTATCGGAAGTTTGAAAATAATTCAATTGGCAATTGAGTTGAAAGCATTGCAATGTTGGTCACACCGGATGGGGTAGTGTGCACTGGATAGTCCACCGAACAGGCTATCCGGTGCACCACTCTATTTATCTAGAGGGTGTGGTTTTCTGGTTTTCAAGACTCAATGCTCACTGGACAGGCTATCCGATGAAAGTGGCGGTGCGCTACTCTATTTTTCCAGAGACTGATGTTTTTGGGGAGTTCATGGTTTAAACTCACCAGACGGGGTGTTCGGCGCACTAGACAGGTTGTCTGGTGCCAAACTGTGTAATGGCTAGTTCAAAAACTAGCCATTGGGGTTGCACCGGATAGGCTGTCCGATGTGACACCGCTTTGTCCGTTGACCCCAAAAAAGCTGAGCTGAGGGGTAACGGCTAGTTCCTTGGCTTGGGGCTATTTATACCCCCTCAACTCGTGCATTGAGGCTCTCTTGTGAAAGCCCTAGTTTGGTTTTGGCTAATTGATGAAACCTATTTGGACTAACCTAATTGCTAAGTGTGTGTAGCTAAGAGAGGTTAGGTCCAAAGCCAAGTGGAGTGGTCGGCTATGATGATCAAGTGCTCCAACTTGGAAAGAAGAAAGAGAAAAACAAAATGGGCTCAAGGCAAAGGTATACTTGATAGGGCCATTTTGTTTTTTGCACTCAAGACACCATAGAGGGTGTGAGTGTATTTAGGATTGATAGCTATACTATGAAGAGGGGAGAAATTCATTTGTGAAATGCGGTTATCAAGGTGCCACTAGATATTCTAACTCATTGCATATGCATTCATATTCTAGTGAGTGCTAAAACCCTTGAAAATGCTTTGGAAATATGCTAACACACATGCACAAAGGTGATACACATTATGTTTAGCACTTTGGAGCAAGGGTTCAAAACTTCACTGGCCGACTGTCCGTAGGTGCCACCGGTGCCCTGGACAGAAATCCTGATCGGAGAAAAGATAGGGTTTCACAGAACTGACTAGATGCTGGTCCCCATGGGACCAGACACGTCCGGTGCTTAACCCTAGGTGCGCGGACTCTGGGCGAGTCTGGTCATGTGTGACTGGACACGTCCAGTGGCCTGAGGAGCTCTCTAGATGCTCTCTGAGTTGCACCGAATGCTGGCAGCAAACTCTGACCAGACACGTCCGGTGGCACGAGGAGCTCTCTGGATGCTCTCTGAGTTGCACCGGACACTGGCAGCAAACTTTGATTGGACATGACTCTAGCGAGTCTAGTGCTAATGACACGACGCTCAAGAAATCTAACAGAGAGAGGACCAGACGTTAGGCGAGTCCAGTTAGGATGACCGGATGCGTCTGGTCACGGAAAATGCGTTTTGAAACCTCTCTGAGTAACGACCGGACATTGAGCATAGCAAGTCCGGTCAATGCACCGGATATGTCCGGTGCAAGCGCAGTGAGTGCGCCTGAGTTAGCTGTTGCACGCCAACGGATAGTTTCAAATGGCTAGGACACGTGTCAATGGGCGATACACCAGACGCCGTGCACCGGACGCGTCCAATGCACCCTGCAGCGCGTTTGGTGCATGCGTAGACTGCCCATCAAGTTGCCCAATGGGTATGTTTTGAGGGAGAGCTCTATAAATAGAAGTTGGCCATCTTTGGGCCAACTCTCTTGGCATTCCTAACATCCCATTGTGCTAAGCATACTCCCTCCCACTCATCTCTTTGCTTGATAGTGTAAATCAAAGTGAGATTGAGTTATCCAAGTGCATTGCTTGAGTGATTGCATCTAGAGGCACTTGGTGATTGTGTTTTGCTGCAGATTTCTCTTGTTACTCTTAGTGTTTGCCACACCTAGATGGCTTGGAGCAGCGAGGATCATTGAGCGGAGGGTGGTATTTATCTCTGGCTCCAATCATGGTGATTGTGAGGGGTTCTTGAGATTTCCCCATGGGAGTTCTTGAAAGGCATCTCTAGTGGATTGCTCATAGCTTGTGGATCACTTGGAGGTTCACAAGCTAATTGGCATCACACACCAAACCCACAATCGGGTGCCGCACAACCAACATAAGATTTTTATCCGATCACCACAATTGCTACAACGAGGACGTAGCTTGCCGGCAAGCAAGTGAACCTCAGATAAAAATCTTGTGTCATCTCTATTCCAAGGATTTCATTGTATTTATTGATTGATCACTTGCCACGGTGGTATAACCCTCTCTATCACTCTATTGTATTTACATTGATATACATCTTGTGTAGTGATAGATTACCTTGCTAGTTGTAATTATCCTTCGTGCTACTTTCCTAGTAATAGTTGTTAGTCCTAGCTCTTGAGTGCATAGACAAGTACAGCTCAGTAGACTTGTGGATAGGTGGCTTGCAACTTTCTTATAGTGCTAGCACAAAACTTGTATTACGCCATTTAGTTATCTAACCACCTTGTCTAAGTGTTGTTGTAGAAAATTTTTATTAGGCTATTCACCCCCCCCCTCTAGCCATTTAGGACCTTACATCTTGCCCATTTGTTCAGCTAAGGAAACTTGTTAGAGTGCAAGGGAGAGCAAGAGCCTAGTGGGGTGATTGAGATTTGATAATCCAAGATTAAGGACCTCATTAGTGCAAAGAGAGTAGCAAGTGTGCATCCACTCTTCTCATTAGGATTGGTTGGGTCAAGTGAGAGTTTATGCTTGTTACTCTTGGTGATCGGCATCACCTAGATGGTTTGGTGGTGATTGGGAGCTTGGTGATCATCTGGTGGAGCTTGTGGATGACCAAACTTATCTTGTAAGTGGTTGTGGGCAATTCACCGCGCCGAAGTGGCGAAGAATCAACCCATAGAGAGCACTTGATCCTTGTGCGGATCAAGGGGGGCAATACCCTTGTGTGGGTGCTCTAACGAGGACTAGTGGGGAGTGCCGACTCTCCGATACCTCAGCAAAACGTTGCCATGTTCCTTTCCCTCTCCTTTACATTGAGCAATTACTTTTGAGCATTTACATTCTTGTATTTACTTGCTAGAATTGTCATGATAGAATAGGATTAGAACCTAGGGTGCAAAACTTTTTTATGGTAGAACATTAGAACACACAATTAGGCACTAGGGGTGAAATGGGCTAAGCGGTAGGACTTAATTGTTGCGAGAAATTTTAGATTAGCCCAATTCACCCCCCTCTTAGGCATCTTGATCCTTTCAATTGGTATCAGAGCCTCATGCTCCTTGAATTAGGCTTAACCGCCTAGAGCAAGATGTCCTATGGGGATAGACCCCCTCCCTTATTTGAAGGAAACGACTTTCCATATTGGAAAATCCTTATGGAGTCGTATCTTGAAGCTATAGACGTCGGTGTGTACAGGGCTGCCACTCAAGGCTTCCCAAAACCTAAGGATCTCGAAAACCTTACACCCAACGAGCAATAACACGAGAAATGGAATGCAAAGGCCATTTAGGTCTTTGCAAGGACGTGTTCAACCGCGTGAGGAACCATAAGAACACCCATGCACTATGGTCAGACATTTGTGCGCTCTGTAAGGGAACTAAGGGTGAGTGTGAGGAATGCTATCACCTTGTGATGAAAAAGCTTAATTCATTTGAGATGCTTCCTAATGAAAGTGCTAATGAGATGTATTCACGCTTGAATGTTCTTGTAGAGGAAGTCAATGGGCTTGGAGTCACACAATTGCAATCATCCATTGTTGTGAGAAAGATCTTAAGTGTCCTCCCCATTGACAAGTATGGGCATATTGTCATGGCGCTTCATCAAGGTGATCTTTCCACCTCCACTTCAACTCAAATATTGGGGAAGATCAATGCTCTTGAGATGTATATGCACATCACTCCACAGAATGGCTCTTCCTCTTCTAACAAGAAGAAAGACTTGGCATTCAAGGCTAGCCAAGAGAAGAAGGGCAAAGCAAAAATCAAGGAGGTGGTCCTTGAAAGCTCAAGTGAAGAGGAAGATGACACCAACGTTGCTCTCATGGTGAGGAAGACCACCAAGATGCTCAAAAAGTGGTGTCAAGTTTGATTCCAAGAAGAAGTTCTTCACTAGTAGCAAGAGGAAGCCCATCTCTAAAATGGATTGCTACAATTGTGGTGATCTTGGTCATCTAGCTCATCAATGTCCTAAGCCCAAGAAAGACAAGTACAAGAAAAAGTACAAGGACAATAAAGATGACTCTAGTGATGATGAAAAGAAGAAAGAAAAGCCATACAAGAAGAAAGATGGCAAGAATAAGCAACACCACAAGAAGAAGAATGGCAAGGCTTACATTGTTGGTGATTGGCTCACAGATATTGAATCATCAAGTGGCTCATTCGGTGAAGATATTGATGATGAAAAAGAGAAGGTGGCCGCTCTTGTGATTGAGACTTCACTACCTCCACCGCCACCACCACCATCATCCTCTACACATCTATGCCTTATGGCCATGGGTGATTGGAAGGTACAAAGTAATGATGATAGTAGTGATAGTGATAGTGACAATGAGTTTGAAGCACCTTCTTTTGATGAACTTGTTGCTTTGCTCAATAACTATACTAAAATCATAAGAAAGACAAGAGCTAAAAATGAAAAGCTAGAACTTGAGAATGAATCTCTTTTAGCAAAATATGACATAGCCAAAAAAGCTAGTGATGAGCTTAGAGATAAAAATAAGGTTGTGTCATCCAATCTCAAGGAGCTCAAAACCACCCTAAAAGAGCTTAAAAACATGATAAACTTGAGGGGATACACAAAGAGCTCAACACTAGATATGACTTGCTAAAAGAAGAATATACAACTCTCAAGGTCAATCATGATAATCTTGTTCTTTCACAAGAGTACTTATCCAATGAAACACATTATGCTACTAACAATGTTGTTAAGATTGATATAGCTACATCATGTGATGATTTAATTGATGAGAGCATTGAGCAAGGATCTAGTAGCAAAGGCAAGCAAGTGGTTGTGGCCGATCACTATGATGATTATGTCAAGATCAATAATGAGAATGAGAAGCTAAATAAAGATCTTGAGAAGCTATCAACCAACAACACAATTGTCATAGAGACTCAAGGTGGTGATTATGATACGGCTCTTGACATTGAGATGCTAAGAGAAGAAAACAAGAGGCTCAAGATTGAGAAGAATCATCTTGCCACCGGCTTTGAAAAGTTCACAAGAGGTCACAATCTTCAAAGTGAGCTACTTATGAACACCATGATGAATAATGACAAGAGTGGTATTGGTTTCATGGCAAACAAAGAGAAGAAAGCTAAAGCTCAATATCAACACCAACATCAACACAAGTCTAAGCCCAAGCCAAGAAGATGCTTTGAGTGTGGATAAGAAGGTCACTTTGCTCATGAGTGTGAAACTCCACCACCTCAACCCTTGCCAAAGCATACTAGACCATTTGCTTACAATGCTCACTACATCCTTAGAAAAATGCAAAAGGCAAAGTCAAAGTCATGTTCTTAGGTCCACCCAACAAGAATAGGCCTAAGCAAATTTTGGTTGTAAAGTGTCTCATTGAGAAAGTTGTTTCTTGTTGCTTCATTGAGTTTCACTCAATATCAAATGATCACTCAATATCAAATGTGCTTCTTGTTGCTTCATTGAGTTTCAAATTGCTATCAGTTGGGCAATTATGTGATCTTGGCTTTCAATGCTTATTCATCGAGAAGAAAGTTGTTGTGTCAAAGATAGATGATGAGCAAGTTATATTCAAAGAGTTTAGATACAACAACCTATATTTAGTGGACTTAACCTCCGACGATGCAAATTTGAAGACATGTTTATTCACCAAATCATCTCTTGGGTGGCAATGGCATAGAAGGTTTGCACATGTTGGAATGAGTGCACTCAAGAAGCTATTGAAGAAAGATATGGTAAGAGGTTTGAAGGATGTTGTGTTTGAGAAGGACAAGCTTTGTAGTGCATGTCAAGCTAGCAAGCAAGTTGCCAACACTCATCCATGCAAAGCTGGCAAAGCTTACAAGTTTGGGAGGCAACCTCTATTGTCTTATGATAATTGATGATTATTCAAGATATACTTGAGTGTTCTTCCTTCATGACAAGACCGAAGTAGCCACATCATTCAAGAAGTTTGCCAAGAGAATACAAAATGAATTTGATATGAAGATCAAGAAGATAAGAAGCAACAATGGCAAAGAATTCGACAAAACAAACATAGAAGGCTATTGTGATGAAGTTGGGATCAAGCATGAGGTCTCCATAATTTACACTCCTCAACAAAATGGTGTAGTTGAGAGAAAGAATTGGACATTGATTACCCTAGCAAGAACTATGCTTGATGAGTACAATACACCAGAGAATTTGTGGGCCAAAGCTATCAACACCGCATGCTATGCGTCCAACCACCTATTCATTCAACGGTTCCTTGAGAAGACCCCTTATAAGTTGCTCAATGGGAAGAAGCCGGATGTCTCATTCTTTTGGGTGTTTAGTTACAAATGCTACATCTATAAGAAGCGACAACACCTAGGGAAGTTTCAAAGATGATGTGACATTGGTTTTCTTGTTGGTTACTCATTGAAGTCCAAAGCATATCATGTATTCAACCATGCCACGGGCTTGGTAGAAGAAACATATGATGTGAAATTCGATGAATCTAATGGCTCCCAAGGAGCACATGAGAATCTTGATGATGTAGGTGAAGAACCATTGAGGGAAGCTATGAAGAACATGCTAGTTGGAGCCATCAAGCCAAAAGATGATGAAGATGAAGTACAAGTGATTGATATGCCTTCTTCATCAAATATGCCACAAGATGATGACAAAGATGTGAGAGAAACAAATGAAGATACATATGTCTCTCATGACCAAGTGGTGGCACAAGCTCAAGATGTTGATGCTCCACAACCTCCTCCCCAAGTGATTGAAAGAAGAACAACTCCACTACTTCAATCACATCCACAAGATCTCATCATAGGGAGTCCTTCAAGGGGTGTAATGACTCATTCTCAAAAACTTGCTTCTTTTATTGAACATCACTCTTTTGTCTCTTGTGTTGATCCTACTAGCATAGATGATGCTCTCAAAGATCTGGATTGGGTAAATGTCATGCACAAAGAATTGAACAACTTCACTCACAATCAAATTTAGACACTTGAAGAGTGACCACAAGATGCAAGAGTCATTAGAACAAAGTGGGTGTTCCACAACAAGAAAGATGATCAAGGCATTGTTATAAGGAATAAGGAAAGACTAGTGGCAAAGGAGTTCTCTCAAGTTGAAGGCTTGGATTTTAGAGAGATCTTTGTACCGGTTGCAAGACTTGAAGCCATTTGTATCCTCCTTGCATATGCATCACATCATGATATGAAACTATATCAAATAGATGTGAAAAGTGCATTTTAAATGGCTTCATAAATGAACTAGTCTATATTGATTAACCTCTCGGGTTTGAAGACCCTAGATATCCTAATCATGTTTATAGGTTGTCCAAGGCGTTATATGGGCTCAAGCAAGCTCCAAGAGCTTGGTATGAGCGTCTTCGGGATTTCCTCATTGAGAAGGGCTTCACCATTGGGAAGGTTGACACCATACTATTCACCAAGAAGTTTGATGGAGAGATCTTCATTTGTCAAGTATATGTTGATGATATCATATTTGGCTCAACAAATGAAGACTATTGCAAAGAGTTTGGCGAATTGATGTCAAAGGAGTTTGAGATGTCAATGATTGGAGAGCTTACATTCTTCCTTGGTTTTCAAGTCAAGCAAATAAGAGAAGGGACCTTCATTTCTCAAGAAAAGTATACCAAAGACCTTCTCAAGAAGTTCAATATGGATGAATGTAAGCCAATCAAGACACCAATGCCAACAAATGATATCTCGACCTAGATGAGTGAGGTAAATCAGTTGATCAAATCTCTACCGTTCTATGATTGGTAGCTTGTTATACTTCACCGTATCTAGGCCTGACGTCATGTTTAGTGTGTGTATGTGTGCTAGATTCCAAGCTAAACCTAAGGAGGTTCACTTAGTTGCCGTCAAAAGAATCCTTAGGCACATAAAGCACACACCAAGCATTGGCATTTGGTAACTCAAAGGAGCTAGATTCCAACTCGTTGGGTATTCTGATTCGGATTACGCGGGTTGGAAAGTTGATATAAAAAGCACATCCGAAGGGTGCCATGTGCTTGGTAGATCACTAGTGTCTTGCTCCTCCAAAAAGCAAAATAGTGTTGCCTTGTCCACCGCCGAGGCGGAGTACATTGTCGTGGGTGCTTGCTGTGCACAAATCCTTTACGTGAAGCAAACTCTTCTAGACTATGGTATAGTTCTAGAAAAGGTACCTTTTTGTGTGACAACGAGAGCGCTGTAAAACTTGCAAATAACCTGATTCAACACTCTCGCACCAAGCACATAGATATCTATCATCACTTTCTTAGAGATCATGTTGCTAAGGATGATATATCACTAGAAGGTGTAAGGACGGACGATCAATTGACAGATATCTTCACAAAACCTTTAGATGAAACACGGTTTTATAAGTTGAGGAACGAGTTCAATGTTCTTGATCTAAGGAACTTCACTAAAAGATGAGCTTGTGTTTTCTGTTGCATTGCATTATAATATAAACACATGTTTAAATAACTTATATTGCACTTAGGGCTTGGCTAACTTGGTTAAGATAACCACCAAAAAACGTGTGAAGAAGCTTAACCAAGGTTTAAACTTGATAAGCAACTAGTTTTACTTTCAAGTATTGCATTGCATATGGATGTATGTTGCTTTGTCATTTCCTTTTGGTTAAGTTTTGAGCATCCATTGTGTTCGTCCACAAATAGAGGGAGCATTTGAAGCTCTAATTTGGTTAAAACCCCTATTGTGTGGCCACATGATGTCTACTCACTCTTTTGTTGACTATTTTCTTAAAAATAAGTTAAGCCTATGGAAAATTATTTTTAAAATTGAGGGTTTGAGTGAGGATGACTCGTACCAGTCTCAACTGGTGTTTATTTGCTTCTCTTTGTGGTCGGGACTCGGTTGGGTGCAGGTTCGGTGAAGAAGAAAATCAAATTCGCCAGACAATGCACCGGACAGTGCACAGTACCTGTCCGATGTGTGTACAAGCTGTGGTTTCCCTCAGCCGAGCACCTTATCGTCCAGTGTACATGGGACAACTATGGGCGGTGCACCGCCATGGTCATCGCCATGTGAACAGTACCCATCCGGTGCCAGATTGAAGCCCACAGTAAATCACAATGTCACGTGGGGGCCGTCAATTAGTCACTTCTCTTCTTTTCCTCAGTTCGCTCGACCCATGCCCGCACTCTGACTCCACCACCACGCCGTGCCTAAATCCTAACCCTAGCGCAGCCGGTCGTCGTTGTCGTTTCGCGTGCCGCCGTGACCCACGCCGCTGACGACCGGTGCTCACCCGTGCCTCCTCTGTGCTCGCCGCGCCGTGTTTTCCGCCTAACCCTAGCGACATGGGCGGACCTACAGTTGTGCCCGGGTATTCCCGGGCATACCCAATATTTTTAAGAAAATTTTTAGTAGTTCTTGAAGGTATATACATGTACAATATAATTAAGGTCTCAAAATTGTGATTCTTCACTATTTTCTCGCTTTAATTCACGTCTAACTGAAAGCAGCCCACAGGCCACACCTAGCCGGACGGCCCAATGGCCCATCTGGCCTTCCCACTCCCAAATCCCCAATTCCCCACTTCCCAAACCCATCAGACTGTCATAGGGGTAGGGCAGCCAACAGCTTGGACCGTTCGACGGAAGCGGAATCGCGCCGCGGCGCCGACGCCCCCTCCCCCCGTAGCTGCGGAGCCAGAGCTGCTCGCTCGGTGCGACCCGAGCCATAGGAGCCGGCGAGCCTGACTACTCTAGTTCTCTGCTCCAAAGTGCGACTGTCCGACCTCGATTTGATTTCTTCGTCCAGAGGTAATCAAAATTCAAATCCCTTTTGCCTTTGCTATGTTCTGTCAAATCCAAAGGTAAACTTTTTATGTTGTTCATCCAAATATTTTCTCTAAAATCCTTGGTCCGCCACTGCCTAGCGCCGTGCCACATTCCCTGTCGTTCTGCCCGCGCCACCGCTGCTTCTCCCTGCCGTTCTGCTCGCGTAGCACGGAGCCGGAGGAGCCCGGAATCATGGCTTCTCCGGCTCCTCTTCTCAGTTCATTTTCTACCTCGGTTTCCGAAACGGCTCCTGCTACAATGCTCAAATAGTGTTGCTACAGTGCGCACGGGGGAGGAGCCAGAGCTAGCCGGAGCTGCGCCAAAGAGGGCCAGAGTCTGCTGGTCAGTCAGAGGCACAGCAGGCTCAGAGTTCACCAGAGTCAGACATAGACGTTCTCGCTTCTCAGTTAGAGCTCTCGCCACGTACCTCCGTGCCTGGTACGACTGCTGCGACTGGCGTTTGGTGCTTGACGCCAAAGAGAGGGAGGGAGGAGAGTATGTGAGATAGGGGGAGAGGTGTGAGTGGGATTTGATATCTTTGTATTGCTCTCCCATCTTTTGCATGCATGTTTACTTTCACTGCATTGTATTATACTCTATGCTTGCATGTGTGTGATGGTACTTTGAAACATGTGTTTCTCTATGTTTATGATGTATCATGTCTCATATTGCTTGTTTATTTATGCTTCCGTGCTTACTCCATGTTGAATGAGCTTTTATTCCTGTACTTGCGCTTCCTTTCATATTATTTGAGTACATGATGTGGACTTGGTTTGCATGGACTTGCCTAACCCTTTATTCTTATTGTCACAAGTTCATGAAAACCAAGCATTTGAAAACCTCAAATCCTTTCTTATTCACATACTCGAGGTTGTGTTGTCATCCATCACCAAAAAGGAGGAGATTGAAAGCATCTAGGCCCCTAGTAAGGTTTCGGTAATTAATGATGACATGAGATTACTATGACTAACGTGTGTTTTGTAGAGGCATTATAAGTTAGGTCATGGTAATGGTGATTGATTGAGCACTTATGGATTTCATGCCCCTATTGATGGAAATTATTTCGGTTTTGAAAGGATGGATGACAAGGTTAAGGAAGGACTAGTTTTAAGTGTCGTTTGGCGTTGAGAGACACTTAGAGTAGTTTATGACTTTGTTTTATCCTTTGGCCATACTATAAAGGGGGGCATGGATGGGTAGCTTGACCTAGGTGAGTCTAGTGAGTGAAAGTGGTGCACACTTGTCAAATATAATGCTAGGTAGCTCAGATGAAGCCCAAAATCATCAGAACTTCAAAAACAATTCAATTGGCAATTGAGTTGAAAGCATTGCAGTGTTGGTAACAATGGGCGGTGCGATGTGCACCGGACAGGCTATCCGGTGCACTGCCCTATTTATCCAGAGAGTGTGGTTTTTTGGTTTTCGAGACTCAATGCTCACCGGACAGGCTGTCCGGTGAAAGTGGCGGTGCACCGTCCTATTTTTCTAGAGACTGGTATTTTCGGGGAGTTCACGGTTGACACTCACCGGATGGGGTGTCCGGTGCACCAGACAGGTGGTTCGATGCCAAACTGTGTAACGACTAGTTCAAAAACTAGCCATCGGGGTTGCACCGGGCAGGCTAGCCGGTGTGACACCGCCTTGTCCGGTGACCCCAAAAAAGCTGAGTTGAGGGGTAACGGCTAGTTCCTTGGCTTGGGGATATTTATACCCCCTCAACTCGTGCATTGAGGCTCTCTTGCTCATTTGAGCCTAGTGGGGTGATTGAGATTTGATAATCCAAGATTAAGGATCTCATTAGTGCAAAGAAAGTAGCAAGTCTAGATCCACTCCTATCATTAGTCTTGGTTGGGTCAAGTGAGAGTTTGTGCTTGTTACTCTTGGTGATCGACATCACCTAGATGACTTGGTGGTGATTGGGAGCTTGGTGATCATACGACAGAGCTTGTGGATGACCGAACTCATCTTGTGAGCGGTTGTGGGCGATTCACCATGCCGGAGTGGCGAAGAATCAGTCCATAGAGAGCACTTGATCCTTGAGCGGTTCAAGGGGGAGCAATACCTTTGCGCGGGTGCTCCAACGATGACTAGTGGGGAGTGCCGACTCTCCGATACGTCGACAAAACATCGTCGTGTTCCTTTCCCTCTCCTTTGCTTTGAGCAATTACTTTTGAGCATTTATATTCTTGTATTTACTTACTAGAATTGCCATGATAGAATAGGATTAGAACCTAGGGTGCAAAACTTTTGTGCGGTAGAACATTAGAACACACAATTAAGCACTAGGGGTGAAATGGGCTAAGCGGTAGGACTTAATTGTTGTGAGAAATTTTAGATTAGCCCAATTCACATGGTCTGCTGGGAGGCACTCCATTTTGGTCTTCTTGCCCGGATCCAGCCTTTGTGAGCATGGCTTGGGTGATGGAGTGGGACAACACCCTCCAAGTGAGTCTCCTTGGTGTTGTGCGCGCTACTTCTGTGAGAGTGTAAGGACTTCAGCAAAGCCATCGTGGCAGCATGGTGGAGGGGAAGAGGAACTATGTGGCACGGCACGTGGGGGCGAGTTCCCCCATGCCCTCCGTGGTTGGGGGGTTGTAGCCCATCCCTCTCGCGTCTCTAGCGCCACGGGTTGCTGGTTGCCATGGGTAATCGGACCCCTCCCTCGAGAGTGGGGTTGGTAATGGGCCGCATCCCCCTCATCCTCATCAGAGATGGCATGGGGCCGCCTTCCCTCAATCCACCGTTGAGGGTGGAAGATATCGGTGATGTTAGTCGCTCGGGAATCCTCCCTTCTTATGAGCTAGGGTGGCTTAGTTGGGCAGCAACCACACTGCCTCGCTAACAGAGTCAGTAGGCCAGGCCACGTCTTAGGCTGCATATAGGGGTCGGCCATTGTGACATCGAGTTGCTACGAATATGGCCTCCTCTGTCAACTCCCTCTTTTGCCTAAGCACCATCTCCGTCCTTGGGTCCCGATCCAGGGGCGTCACCCTCCCTCGGATGGCTATGAACTGACGGCTCGGGATTTCGGTGCGCCCGTCTGTGTGCCATGGAAGCTTGGTCGAGAGGTCGGGCATCCTATTCGTGGTCCTTGCCACCGTATAGGCGGCCTTCTTTCTTGGTTTTTGCCACCATATATTGTAATCGACTTTTCCTTTTGGGTCGTTCCCTTGTAATGAAATTACTTCGTGAGTAATCCACTTTTCTCAAGTCGTGCTTGGATTTTTTTCGTTCCCTCGTTAGCCTAGGTTGTACGATATTGGCCACGATGGCTAGGAGCATTGTGCCCATGCTACTAGTGGGTAAGTCTATGAGAACCCCAAGTATCTGGAAGGCTAGTCCTTGGTCTTGGGCCTCAGGGGGCGATTCTCTGCTTCCGTATCAAGCCACTCGCTTGGTTCTCGAGCCCGTTCACCCATTCTTGGGGGCTCACTGCCTCCCTCAGTGGGTCACCATGGGTAGCTCTAGGTTGGTACTCAGACAACATTCGACAGGGTGGCTGGTTTTGCTTCTGATCCCCCAACTATGGCCGCTTGTGCCCATCCATGAATGTCCCTCGCACTTTAGTTGCCTCAGGCGGCCTAGAAGCCTCATCGACTGGCTTTGAACCCTCAGCTATGACCCCTCTGGGGGCCTCACCCTATTTGATGCATGGGGCTGCTTGTCCTATCATTGTGTCAAAAATGTGATGGAGAGGAAAGAAATAAAGACAAAACGAGCTAAGGGATAGTATATGACATAGCTATTTTTCATAGGTCAGCATTGGTTAGATGCAGGGTGCAATTTGTCCATGAAATGCATGTGTGCTCATTAGGCATGGTCAACCCAGAGTTGTGCTCCTATGGGGCCCCGAGTGCTCCATCCTGCATGGATCGACTGAGTGCCATAGAGAGCTCTAGGTGCGGTGCTTTCTCGAGAAAAGAATTTGTAGCAATGAGGGCATAGTTTTTATTTCGAGCTAAAAGTTGAAAGAGTACAAAAGTAAATGAAAGACTTAGACTTGAACTACATAGCTTTCATTACGCCTTCTGGATACCTTGTCAGTGTAGAGGGTCAAGCTCCTCTGCCTGCTGAAGATGCTACGCTACTGGGCTTGTGGCTCGATCGAGGCCTTCCCACAGGGGAACGGTCGGTGCATGTCTTGGCTGGGCGAGTTCCTTCTACGAACTCGAGCACCCGAGCAGAGGGGCATGCCAATCTAGTGTCACTGCAGGTAGCGTCTGGGACCTTGCTGGAGCTTGGTCAGTCATGCGACGCCATCGCCCTACCTTTTTTCCTTTTGGTGCCTCCTCTGTGTTGCGGTTGGAGCCAGCATGATCGAGGGACGTGGGTATCACGGTCACCAGAGCGACGTGGTCCTGATCAAAGTGGTAGGACTATTGGAAGCTAGCGCTTACGGTGATCACTCCCTTGGGGTCGGACATCTTCAGCTTGAGGTAGGTGTATTTGGGAATGGCCATGAATTTCGTGAAACATGGCCACCCAAGCAAGGTGTGTTATGTGTTAGGGAAGTCAACCACCTTGAAGGTGAGCGGCTCCTTCAATAAGTTGTGTAGCTCGCCAAACATGACGTGCAGGCAAATCCATCCGAGTGGCATGACTTCCTTCCCCGGAACGACCTCGTAGAATGACGCTCTGCTTGGGCGAAGGCTGCTCCGAGGTATCTTCATCATGTTGAGGATCTCAGCATAGAGGATGTTGAGGCCATTGCTGCCATCCATGAGGACCCTAGACAAGCATGTAGTGCCCATGATCGGACTGACCACAAGTGGGTAACTCCTCGAGTGAGGGACATGGTCAGGATGGTCATCTCGATCGAAGGTGATGGCTGTCTCCGACTATCAGAACCACATCATGGTGGCAATGGTCTAGACTACTTTCACCTATAGCTCGGTCATCAAGCGTTGATGCCGAGATTCGTAGGTGTGGGGGCCTCCAAAGATTATCAAGCACTGCTCCACTTTAGTGAACTTGGTGTCCTCCTTGTGTCTGCCATTGTTGCCCTCTCTGACCTTCAAATGTAACTCCTCATGGTCCTATAGTCCTCAAGGAGGTGCCTGGGTAGCCCACTGTGGAACAGGCATGGCCCCTCAAGCGCTTTTTTGAAGCGCTCAGGGCGCTAGCCCTCCCCTCGGGCTAGGTCAGATGGTGCGGTCAGCTCCTGCCACCACCTTGTCTTCTCTATAGCACTTCATGTCCTTTTCCCTCTTGTTGTGGTGCTAGCCAGCCATGTTGGCCTTGTCATTACTGTCCCTACCACTATGGTGGGCAACGAACTTGCCTTTGTCGCTGAAGTTGGTGGCCTCTTCCCCCGTAGCATACTTGGTGGTGACGTCGAGCAGCTCCCACATCGTTCATGGGGCCTCATGCCTGAGCACATGGATGAACGCCTCGCAGGTGGTGCCAGAGGTGAAGGCATTGATGACGTCCACATCCGTGATGGCTCGTTGCGCTTCTTGGAGAAATGCTAGATGTACTCGTGGAGGGTCTCTCCTGACTTCTGGCTACAATTGCACAGATCCCAAGAGTAACTAGATTGACTGTTGGTACCTTGAAAATGCCTGATGAAGGTCGAGAGAAGATTGGCCCAGCTTTGGATGCTGCCTGGCTCGAGTTGCTCGAGCCACACCCTCGCCGAGCTTGACAGGAGTTGGGGTAGTTACTGGACCATGAAGTCATCGTCCAACCCTCGTCCTCGTTATGAGCTAGTAGTCCATGAACCAATGGTTGGGTTGGTCTCCCCGCCATACTTGCTATTGTGGGTCAGATGTCGGAAGCATTTGGGGTAGCAAGCCACCTAAATTCTAGCCCCAAATGCCTGTCGGGGCTTCCCACCCGTCTGTCGGAGCTCGGTGACTTAGCCTGAGCGTTGCGCCTTGCCTTGATGGTGTCGCGCATGTCCCAATCTTCTCTGATTCGGTTGCGTATGAGAGGTCAGAAGGAAGAGGGCTCAGCCCTACGCTCCTGCTAAGGCTTGGCTCCTCTCATCCTCGGACGGTCGAATCTGTCGGTGGAGGTGTTGCCGTTGCTGCCACCCGTCCACGGGACATGGGTGTCAGAGCGATCCCCGTCAAAAGTCATCGCCTAGGATGGCCTACAGGCGGCGTTGTGATGGCGGGATATCAAGCTCTCGTCTTGCTGCTTGTGGGCGATGTGGAGGACACACCGAGCCTCTCGAAGCTTCTCATTGGTATTCGGGTTCGGCATGTTGGCAGGCGGCGGCGGCCATGTTGTAGGCTGCTCAGGGAAGCGCAGCACGTCAGGAGCCGCCGCGTGGCGGTCGTCATCGCACTAGGTGACCTGCTACTACTCGATCTCCTCCCTCCTCCTCTCGAGCTCGGCGCGGTTGGTGTCGAGGTTGGTCTATCGGGCCTAGAGTCGCTCATCCTTCTCCTTAAGCTAGGCCGTGTGGTTGGTTGGGCTCATGTACGAAGGCATGAGCTCAGGGGCGGTGTTGGCGGCGTGCTCCCCATCGATGTGAAAACACTCTTGTGGCGGGGAGTAGCCGCTGGTGTTGGCCTTATCGGAATCATACTTCGGCCTGAGTCCTGAGAGTATCTCTAGGAAACTACGCAGCAAGGGGACGTCGGCCCCTGCCATGCCCAAGAGCATGATACCGTTCGACACCTCCTAGCTCACGAGGTGTTCTACCTCAAGATGGAACGACACCGCAGCGTTCTGGATCCCATATGGGAGTTCTGGGAGGACGCACCAGAAGCGGTGAGGCGGCGGTAGCTCTTCTCCGACGACGATGTGGTGGTGAACGTTTGCCCGCATGTAGAACATGCAGCGATGCTCTTACACGGTGGGGTTCAGGCCTAGGTCGAGTCAAATCTACCAGTCCAGGACCTCAAGGTCAGCTGTCAGGAGGACCAGTGAAGGGTACGACGCCGGGGACTCTTCCGCAGATGAAGTCTCCTCGAGGGGGCGAAGCTCGCCGTTGCAATCAGTGATGTAGTCTAGGCTCCCGAAGGTGAGAACTTGCTGGGGCGAAGGAGCTGCTGGTGATGACGATCTTGCCGGAGAAGCGCACGTCGCCCTCGGGGGCGACGTCGCCAGCTCCGACAGTGAAGTGGGTGGTTCTTTCCACCGTAGAGCGACAGTCACACACAACGCGCTCCCTACCTGGCGCACCAGTTGTCGCAGGTTTGGAACTACAACAAGCATCAGAATTGTTTGTAGGACGTCGATGTGTGGGTCTTCGGTGGCTTGGACACTCAAAACACATGAGAGACATTGTTCGGTTTATCCCTGTTCGGGCTTCTAAGCCCTACATCTAATAGTGTGGTGTTCTTTGTGATAGGAATACCCAATCAGGAGATTACAATAGTGGAAAACGAGATAAATCGGCAGGGGATTGTGTGGTGTTATCCTAACGTTCACATGTGGTTGTGTGGGCTAAAACACATAGGCTGAATCATGTGGGCTAAAAAATATATGGGCTAAATTGTATGGGCTGAAAAAAATTATATGGGCTGTAATCATAAAAAAATATATGGGCAAAAAACAAAATTCAAATAATGGGCCACACAGCAACAACCCAAATAGTGGTTGTGGCCCATGAAGAGGTTGCCTGCTATATGGGCTTTAGCAGGCCAAAATTCATTTTGTGACGTATAGGACACTAAAAATCCAATGTCATATATACTTGTGACATTAAATATACAAACGTCACATAATAAATTTATGACGGTGGCTTTTTGACGTTTGGATTTTCATCAACTGAATGTCACAAATCTTAAAATGTGACTTAAATTCCATATATTATGACATAAAAGAATGTCAAAAGGCCATACATTTCTTGTAGTGGTTCTTGGCGATTGAGCCCGGGTGACGATCCCGTACCCAATCTCCTCTGTCTCTTCCAGAGCTCCCTAAATGCTGAGGCTAAGCGGCGCAATAGGGAACCCTCTCTTCTCTTTTCTTCTTCTCTCCTCTCCCCTTCTAAGGGTCCATGCATCCTCATATACTCCGCGGAGGTCATAGTGTACACGTTGGTTTCTCTTCTAGTTGATCATCCATACATCAGGTGAATGCCTTCTGTGCTGTGGCGTTGGTGGACGCCGTCTTGCCGTGTAGGAGGAAGCCGATAGTTCTGCAACCACCTCCTGACGTCGCTGCCGCCATTCTGGTGCTTGACCATCAGAGGTTTCATGCTGCTACGCGGCCTCCCCTAGGTGTGCCTTCTCGAGGCTTCCTTGGCGTCCAAGGAGCCTCCTTGCTCGGAGGGGCTGACGAGCGGGCCCGTAGCCCTCCGCCTTCGGAGCCTGGGAAGTTTTTTGTCTTGATATGTCACGCCCGTTGCATAACACTATCGAGAGAGTGGGTGACAGGGCCTCGTGGTCGTTGGTCATGCACATGGCGCAACGCCCTTGCACTTTGTCAAGATCTGGGCACCTGACAAAGCCCAGGGCCGTCCTCTGGTCATGGCTCGGGACATCGGTTGCTGCCCAACCTAAGGCCTGGGCGGGTGCTGAGGCGGGACTCAAGCTCAGGCTCCCGTCGTTCGGTAGCCCAGGGCCGTTGCCGAGCCCCTGAGCCCCGAGCAGCAACTACATGCGTTCGTCCTAACTCCTCCAGAGGGTACGCTTGGTATACCCCCGAGCGATCTAGGGGTCGGTCGGGAGTTCCGTCGGTCGGTTGTCTCTTCTTCTCGGGGGCTTAACATACCCCTATGTTAGACTCTTGTGAGATGGCCTTTAAGATTTCGTAGTGGTCAATAATGTTGGATATTTTATTGTTTCGTAGTTGATTTGTATTGATTTGGACTGATCTCTCTTCTTTGAAGAGGTTTGAAGCCGGAACTTTTTCTATTATCTAAAAAAATAACAACAAACCCTACGAAATTGGCACAGTTAGGTGATCCGAAGGTGAGCCTCTTGCACTACAGAAGCCGAGTTGTTTTTTTTATCAACTAATTAAACAATATAAGCACAACATGCATATTGAAAACTCTGCACTATAATTTACACCTTCGTTCCAAAGAGTAATGTATTTTAGTTTGTCCTAAGTCAAACTTTTATAATTTCGACAACGACAAAATTTATAGAAAAATGCACTATCATTTATGATATTAATTTACTTTAACGAGTTCACTATTAAATATGTATTTGTGCGGCATTTATCTGGTGTTCTAGATATATTAGCCGAAGGCTGACAGAGGCAATGAGTCTATCGCGATTTTAGATATTGCTGCAAAGTGATGAAGTAAGAGATAGATAATTTGTTCAGCATCCTTATCATTGGATTTTTTTTTGTTGCCATGGATTTTTTTTTCTTCCATAGGATGGATGATTGATACTCCCTACGTTCCAAATTATAAACGTGGTGCTTGTTTGTTCTGCTTGCAGCGTTGTGGCTGCTGCAGCACACAAGCCAACGCTCAACATTGCAGCTGTAGGCTTGGCTGGTGGCCGCAGCCACAGCAACAGTTCTGCAAAGTAGCACTACTGATCAAGCTAACATTTTGCTTTTTTTAAATACATAGCTTTTACTATGTCTCTAGACATACTATATACCTAAGTTTATAGAAAAAAATATGTATTTAGAAAAGCTAAAGCGTTTACAATTTGGAACGGAGGGAGTAATAGACTTGGCTTTCTTTAATTTTTTTGCTTCTTTCAAGTAATGTTTGATTTTCTATGCAGCAGCTGGATAGCTGAAAACTTTATAATATAAGTTGGGCTGCGTGCTTAAGCCGAGGCCAGAAACTAACCCTCTTTTTTCTAAAAAAAAATACAGCATATGGAAAACTAACACATGTTAAATCTAAAAGTATTTTGTTACTATGTCACAAGCTGTGATGTGAACTTGGTGCAGTGAGAAGCTCCTAATGGAGCTCTAGTATGTATTAATAGAAAAAACGTTAAAACAACATATTCTTACATGTTGAATGAATTCTTGGGCGCCCATATCGGCAACATTTTAGTAGTCCGTAATTCCAGTGACGATTATTTTTGTAATTATAACACCTAAACTGTATATATCATACTCCTTTGAGATTACTTGATAATTGATGAATTCCGGAGGTATAAGTATCCACTGCAGCATAACATTAATAACATAGGTAAGAACTAAGAATGGTGAGAATTCAGCTGATTAAAACTCTGCACTTGAGCATTACTCTTACATTGTCCCTAGAGGAGTCAATGTGTTTTTGGTATTCTCTTCACCAATGAGCCTAGATAAACCAAAATCTGATATTATTGGCACCATTAGTTGGCTTAGAATGTATATTATCTGGTTTTAGATCCAAATGGAAAATGGGAAACTCAAATCCCTCTTGAAGATATTTTAAACCCTCGCAGATTCCCTTAATTATTCTGTAGCGTAAGAACCAACTCTTGCCAAGATTTTCACCTGCAAGAGCAAAGATGGCATTCTCCATATTATATAATAAAGCTATGAATATTCTTGCAATACTGTAATCACCAACCAGAAAGGAGCTTGCCAAGGCTTCCATTGCGCAGATACTCAAGGCAGAGTGCCCTGTGTATCCTTTGACACACTATTAGTTGCCTTTGTACTCTACGACTTCTTCTTCAGCTTCATCGCAGAACCCTACTAGTCGGACAATATTGGGATGCTTGAGCCGCTTAGGGATTTCAAATTCATTTTCGAACTGCTTGTCATTGATATTAGCCATGAAACGGAGCATCTTCACAGCAACCTCTTCTCCATCTTCCAGCACTCCCTATTCATTATTAATTAGCTTTTCTAGTTACAAAGCTTGTATTATTTTTATGCTCTTATGGGTTGGATTTGAAACAAACAAAATAAGTAAATAAATAACTATGAGCACCATTGGTTTTGTCCACATGAATATATAAGAACGATTTATAGTTTTAAATACCTTGAAGACTTGTCCAAACGCACCGCGCCCAAGCTCCTCGGAGAAATTATTTGTAATACATTTTATCAGTTGGTATGGTAGCTTCCTTGGACTGTTGTCACTCGTTCGGTTGCGCTTATTCATGTTATATATGCGTTTACTCCTGTACATGTAAATTAGCAGCCTTAAGCCATCCTGTTTTCTAATACCACAGCTCTTGCTTTTGCAACAAATGATTAGCCTAGCTGAAAGGTAAAAAGAAAATGCACATCTATTGGTGGAAAACTGAAATGCAAAAGAAAATGCAGATCTAGTGGTGAAAACTGAAAACATATCGGCACTGAAAAAAATGCAGATCTCCTGGTGAAAAATGAAAATGTAGGTGAAAAATGAAAATGCAGATCTACTTGAGGAATACCACTCCGAAAGCAAAACAGAGTCGATTAGCTCAAAAAAAAACACGGTTAGCTCAAAAAAAAAAGGAAGGAAAACAGAGTCATCAGTAGAAGATGAACTAATTCATAGCCATCATGTCATACCTCCTAACCTTGGCAAGCAGATAAAGGAGGCACGCACCTCGTGATCACAGTGGAGAACTGAAGATGGATGACTAGATCTCACACCTTCTCAACGGCGAGGGGGCGATGACTTATGCAGGGGACGAAGACCTGGCTACCTACTACCGAAGTCGTAATAAAGCTGACAGGCACCCTGCTTCTCTTTTGTTTTTCCGGGTAACGTCTTTCGTTATGCGTCCTCACAAAGAATCTGAATTTTGCTTTGGTTTACACAATGTCTACACCCGTGACAATGGTCCCACGCTATTTCCCCATTACCGAAAAAATACTTTAGGTAGTTACGTTGGTACTTGTAAATTGCGTAGTCGGCTCTCTGAACTTGTATTACCATATCATTCTGATTCACCCCATGTGCCATATCACGCCACTGAACCCATCTAGGCTCTATTTATGGAGACGGAGTGGTTTTTGTTACTGATGAACACAAGTACGTGTGACTAGCGTGTGTTTTGCAGCGATTATTCCAATTGAATTAATCACAAATTAGAATGGCCACAGGTCTGGCTTCAAGACTTGGTCTTTCCTAAAGTTGCTAAGGGGCTGTTTGGTACTGCTTTCAACCGGCTTCACACTGGCTCCACCACCTTCTCCAACCAAACAGTGACGCAAGGTGCAGCTCCACAGAGTAAGCCCCGGAATTTCGCACTCTCTAGAGCCACGGGTGGGATGGAGAGTAGAAAAACACTAGCTTCTCCTAGCTCTATGGCTCCCATGGCCCCCCTGCACACCCATGGTCGGATGTGCCTTGGGGGTGCGTCGCTGCGAGTACGGCCGACGCAAGCGAGGCTGGCCGGGAGGCGTGGAGGCCCCTTGAAAGGTCTTTAATGGCTAGAGGAGGGGTTGAATAGCCTAATAAAATTTCTACAAAATACTTAGAGCAACTAATTAGTCAATTAGAAAGGGAAACTTTTTGCTCTAGCTCTACTAAGTGTTACAAGCCACCTATCCAAGCAATTCTAGTATATTATGATCTCTATGTCAATCAAAGTCTAGGTCACTACTCTCTAAACTAGTGAGCAAGTAAGAGCTAATTACTTCTATCTAGAGAGCTATTACTAAGAACTACAACTACCACTACACAAGAGTATATGAACGTAATGCAAGTGATAGAGATAGCTACCAATGCCGGCAAGAGACAATTAAACACAATATGAATACCAAATGAACACCGGGAGATATCCAATGAGACAAGTGACACATGTTTTTTTCTCCCAGGGTTCACGTGCTTGCCGACACGCTAGTCCCCGTTGTGTCGACCACATACTTGGTGGTTCGGCGGCTAATAGGTATTTCACAAACCTAGCCCAACAAATGGGCACCGCAAGAACCGATCCACAAGTGAAGGTAACTTAATGACACGAGCAATTTACTAAAGTTACCTTTTGGCTACTTCGCCGGGGAAGGCACAATACCCCTCACAAATCACCAGGAGATGGCCACGAACAATCACCAATTCATGTCAATGCTCCTCCGCTGCTCCAAGCCGTCTAGGTGGCGGCAACCACCAAGAGCAACAAGAAAACCGCAACAACAACAATCCCTAAGTGCCACTAGATGCAACCACACAAGCAAATGCATTTGGAATCACTCAATCTCACTTTGATTTGTACTATCAAGCAAGGAGATGAGTAGGAGGGAGTATGCTCAGCTCAAAGGGATGTCAAGGATGTTAAAAATGCCAAGAGAGGCCTCCCAAAGCAGGCCAAGTTCTATTTATAGAGCTCCCTCAAACAACATACCCGTTGGCCAACTTAACATGCTATCTGTGCATTGACCGGACGCGCTGCAGGGTGCACCAGACGCGTCCGGTCACCAGCGTCCGGTGTATCGCCCGATGACATGTGTCTCGACCATTTGAAAGTTATCATTGGCGCGCAATGGCTCTCTTGCTCACGCTTGCTGAACTTGCACCGGACGCGTCCGGTCACATGACTGGACTCACAATGCCTCAGCGTCTGGTCCAACTCAGAGAGGTTCCAAAATGCGTTTTTGCCAACCGGACTCACCCAGCGTCCGGTCCTCACAAGACCCTTCTTCTCGAGCACCACGTCATCAGGACCGAACTCGCCACAGGTGCGTCCGGTCAAATCACGCTGCCAGCGTCCGGTGCAACTCAGAGAGCATCCAGAGAGCTCTCGGAGCCACCGGACGCGTCCGGTCATGCATGATCGGACTCTCCCAGCATCCGATCAGTCTCTGTTGACTGACCCAGCACCTAGGGTTAGGCACCGGACGCGTCCGATCCCATGGGAACCAGCGTTCGGTCACTTCTGTGAAACCCCAAACACCTCCATTTCAACTTCTATCACTTCACCCTTGCTTCCATGTGCCAAACACAATGTGTATCACCTTTGTGCATGTGTGTTAGCATATTTTCAAAGCATTTTCAAGGATGTTAAGTTAGCACACTAGGTCCTAATGCAAATGCATGTATGAACTCACCAAGTGGCACTTGATAACCGAGTTAACCGAGATTTTCCCCTCTTAATAGTACGGCTATCAATCCTAAACCAAAAATGGCTCCTATGGTTATACCTTTGCCTTGAGCCCATTTTTGTTTTTCTCTTTCTTCTTTTCCAAATGTAGAGCACTTGATCATCACTTTGTGGTGATCACCATTTCCATGATCACCATCTAGCTCCACCGCTTAGATTGGACCACCCTAACTTATCTACACACTTAGGCATAGGGTTAGTCCAATATGTTTCATCAATTAACCAAAACCAAACTAGGTCTTTCAATCTCCCCCTTTTTGGTAATTGATGACAACCTTTTCACAAAGATATTCAATTAAAAACTTTTGGATTTATGTTGCTTGCCCAAACATTTTACCATGTGTAAAGGATATGGACAAGTTGCATAAACCCGAATTGGTAGCATTAGCTCCCCCTACATATGTGCTAAGAGCTTTGGGTTGAAAGCTTGCACATATGCATGGATATGAATTGTGGGAGAGTGAATGTCTACCAAATGATGCTAAGGTGTAAAGAATAGACCTTTGAAGCGTGATACCAATCAGAGTTGCCAATATACACCATCCTTAGCACCATGTTAGCTAGATACCACTTGCAAAATTACTAGTAAAATAAGCACAAACTAAAACCTTGTGAGATCAACATTAGAAGCAAGGGTCTAGTACCACTTGTGAAAGCAACAACATATCTAGCTACCTAAGCATGCTAGTATTCAAAACATCAATTAAGTTATACTACTAGCATACACCACATAATTATAAATCTTGAATTTGACAACTTGTGCAATGCAACCAACCATATGTAAGTGCACATACAAATGCAACAAACAAGTTTATGAGCTTGCTCCCCCTACTTGTGTGCTCAAATTTTAATTGCTCCCCTTCTTTTGTTATATCTCTCCCCCTTTGTTATGCAATCTTTAAAACATAATCTCTATCTCTCCCATAGGCAATCTCTCCCCCTTGAATCTATCTTTGTGACTAATTTCTCCCCCTTTGTCATTAATGGCCATAAAAGGTATGGCTCAAATTTTAGGTTGAGTTAGTCAATCAATGGGATGAGAAGGATCATTATTCCAATTTTGGTTGCATCTAGAGCACTTGCTTAAGATATTTAACTCGGTTTGAACCAATGGCAAGCTTATTCACACCCCTTGTAAGGGTTATCTTGGTAATGTTGAGTTAAACACTTTTTAGCTCATTTTCTAGATCAAACACTAGGTTCACAATGCCCATAAACATGTTTTATGTTACCACTAGATCAAATGAATCATAGAAGCAATAGTGGCACATATAAGCATTAAAATTTTTGATTTAGTAAATGAGCCTAATGAGTGCAAAGTATGACTAGATGCACTAAACAAGTCCTTAGCAAAGAATGTATGTATGCCAAACAACTTTTACCTTGTCTTGCTCGAAGGAGAGGCATGTCATATAATGTGGATGACGGCTAGAGGGGGGTGTTATCAACACATATTGGAGAAGTCAAGTATGTTCAATTCATTTCTAATCTTGCAAAACATTTTCTCATCAAGTGGCTTGGTGAATATGTCGGCAAGTTGATCATCGGTGCCAACACTCTCAATTGCAATGTCGCCTTTCATTTGATGATCTCTTATGAAGTGATGCCTTATGTCAATGTGATTTGTTCTTGAATATTGAACTGGATTGTTGGTGAGCTTGATTGCACTTTCATTGTCATATAGCAATGGCACTTGTTTGAATTTTATTCCAAAGTCATCTAAAGTTGCTTTCATCCAAAGTAATTGAGCACAACAACTACCGGTGGATATGTATTCGGCCTCGGCGGTAGATAGTGCTACACTATTTTGCTTCTTTGATGACCAAGATACAAGTGACCTTTCCAATAGTTGGCATGTGCCCGATGTGCTCTTTCTATCCACTTTGCATCCCGCATAGTCAGAGTCCAAATATCCAATTAACTCAAATTGAGACCCCTTGGGATACCACAATCCAACATCTTGTGTATGCTTCAAGTACCTCAATATTCTCTTTGTTGCCTTCAAGTGACTCTCTCTTGGTGAGGCTTGAAATCTTGCACACATGCATACGCTAAACATGACATCCGGCCTTAAAGCGGTCACATAGAGTAGACTTCCAATCATAGACCGATATAACTTTTGATCCACCATATTGCCACTAGCATCACTATCCAAATGTCCATTTGTTCCCATGGGTGTGCTAATTTCTTTGTCTTCTTCCAATCTAAATTTCTTGATCAAGTCCTTGATGTACTTGCCTTGACTTATAAATGTGTCATTCTTCATTTGCTTGATTTGAAGACCAAGGAAGTAACTAAGTTCTCCAATCACGGACATCTCAAATTCACTTGTCATCATTTTCCCAAACTCTTCACAAAATTCTTGATTGGTTGATCCAAATATGATATCATTAACATAAATTTGCAACACAAACTAAGTCTTTGCTTATCCTTTTGGTGAAGAGAGTGGTGTCAACCTTTCCCATCTTGAATCCCTTTGAGAGTAGGAAATCACTCAACCTCTCATACCATGTTCTAGGTGCTTGTTTCAAACCATACAATGCCTTCTTGAGCTTATATACATGGTTGGGCTTCTTGTCATCTTCAAAACTAGGAGGTTGCTCAACATACACCAACTCATTGATATATACATTTAAGAATGCACTTTTCACATCCATTTGATAGAGTTTGGATGTTATGGGCACAAGCATAAGCTAATAGGATTCTAATTGCTTTCAATCTTGCAACCGGTGCATATGTTTCACCAAAGTCAAGACCTTCAATTTGAGTACAGCCTTAGTGCTACCAATCTTGCTTTGTTTCTCACAACTATGCCATCTTGATCTTGCTTGTTGCGAAAAAAACCCATCTAGTACCAATCACATTGTAGTTCTTTGGCCTTTCAACAAGTTCTCATACTTCGTTGCGGGTAAAGTTATTTAGCTCTTCATGCATAGCATTTACCCAATCAACATCTTGTAATGCTTTTTCAATCTTGGTTGGTTCAATGGATGACACGAATGAATAATGTTCACAAAAGGATGACAATCTTGATCTTATTTGCACACCACTTCTAATGTCACCAACTATTTGATCTATGGGATGATCTCTTGCAATATTAGTTGGTTGGAGCACTTGAACTTGATTGCTTGTACTAGCTTAATCATTTGATTGAGATGAACTAGCCATATGTTGATCTTGTGTTTGAGAAACACTAGCTTGCACCATGGGAGAAGTGAGCACTTGATCTTTGTCATCTTCAGTCTCAACCACTTCTCTTGGCCTAATATCACCAATATCCATATTCTTCATTGCATTGGCCAATGGTAGACCTCTCACATCATCATGATTCTCATCTTCATCTTGAGAGCCTTTGGTTTCATCAAACTCAACATCATGAACTTCCTCAAGTGTACCACTAGCCAAGTTCCAAACTCTATAAGCTTTGCTTGTAGTGGAGTAACCAAGTAAGAACCCTTCATCACATTTCTTTTCAAACTTACTCAATCTAGTGCCTTTCTTCAAGATATAACATTTGCAACCAAACACTCTAAAATATGCAATATTGGGCTTTCTTCCATTCAATAGCTCATATGGTGTCTTCTCCATCATTAGGTGATAATAGAGTTAGTTGCTACAATAGCATGTCGTGTTGATAGCTTCGGCCCAAAATGAATGACTCACATTATACTCACTAAGCATAGACCTTGCCATATCAATGAGTGTTCTATTATTTCTCTCAACAAGGCCATTTGATTGTAGAGTGTATTTGGCCGAGAATTGATGTTTGATTCCAAACTCATCACAAAGCTCATCAACTCTAGTGTTTCTAAACTCACTTCCATTGTCACTTCTCACTTTCTTGATGGTGGTTTCAAATTCATTTTGACATCTCTTGACAAAAGATTTGAATGTAGCAAATGTATCACTTTTGTCACTAAGAAAGAATACCCATGTATATCTTATGAAATCATCCACTATTATAAATCCATATTTATTTCCACCAATGCTAGTGTATGTGATTGGTCCAAATAAATTCATGTGCAACAACTCAAATGGTTTGCTAGTGCTCATCATGCTTTTCTTAGGATGGGTGTTACCAACTTGTTTGCCGGCTTGACAAGAGCTACAAGGTTTGTCCTTTTCAAATACTACATCTTTCAAGCCTTTAACTAGATCATTCTTAATCAATCTATTCAATTGTTTCATTCCAACATGACCAAGCCTTCTATGCCATAACCAACCCATGCTAGATTTGGTGAATAAGCATGTTGTCAATTGTGTCTCACTAGCATTGAAATCAACTAGATAGAGGTTCTTATATCTAAAGCCTTTAAAGATCAAATTTGAACCATCTACACTAATGATCTCAACATCATCTATTCCAAATATGCACTTAAATCCAAGATCACACAATTGAGCTATAGATAGTAAGTTGAAGTTCAAGCTCTCTACTAGCAAGACATTTGATATGCTCAAGTCATTGGATATTGCAATCTTACCAAGTCCTTTGACCTTGCCTTTGCTATTGTCACCAAATGTGATACTATCATAATCATCATTGCCACTTGAATTGATTGAATTGAACATTCTTGCATCTCCGGTCATATGTTGAGTGCACCCACTATCAAGCACCCAATGCCTCCCTCCGGCTTTATAATTGACATACAAAAGCAAATCAATTTCTTTTAGGTACACAAACTTGCTTGGGTTCTTGAAGGTTAGTCACTAAACTTTTGGGCACCCAAATTGTCTTCTTCTTTGGGCCACCAATGGGAGCACCAATGAACTTAGCCTTCACGTCATTGGTACCCTTAGTAAGCAAATAACAAGAATCAAATTTAATTGAGGATACATTAGCATATGATTTCTTGTTCTTGCATTGTTGCTCTATATGCCCTACTTGCTTGCAACTATGGCAAAATCGACCATTGCTCCTCACAAAGCTAGCTTTGGGAGTAACAAAGGCCGCCTTGCCTTTCTTGGGGGTATAGCCTAATTCCTCTCTATTAAGAGAGAACCATTGGCTACCCAAGCACTTTAGCAAGCGGGCATCACCGCCATAGGCATTGCCTAAGGCACGTGTGAGCTCATTGACCTCCTTCTTGAGGGTCTCATTTTCCACCATAAGTGAGGTATCATAGGTGAGACCATCACTCGAAGGTGAAGTAGTAGTGGAAGTGCTACATGTAGAGTTAGTGGGAGCAACAATGATAGGACTATGAAATGATTCATCAATAATATCACAAGTTACTCCTATATCACATGTTACAACAACCTTTTCCTTGTTTTGTTCAAGGAGAGAGGAGTGAGCCTTTTCAAGCTTCTTGTGAGCTTTGCCAAGCTTCTCATGGACCTCCACTAGTCCCTCATGAGTTGCATTGAGCTCATCAAATGATTGCTCAAGAGCCTTAAGCTTCTTTTGCAATTCTTTGCACTCCTTTCTCTTCATCTCAAAACAAGTGTGAGCTTGTTCTAACATGTCCATGAGGTCCTCCTTTGAGTGCTCATCATCATCATCACTTTCACTATCACTACTATCACTCTCATCACATTTTACCTTAGTGGCCTTAGCCATGAAGCATGTTGATGGAGTGTCGAAGAGAGAAGGCTTGTTGTTGATGGCAATACTTGCAATTGCCTTCTTCTTGGATGTCTTATTTTCATCATCACTAGACTCATCATCATCCGAAGAAGCATCACTATCCCATGTTACAACATAAGAGCCACCCTTCTTCTTCTTCTTTGTGAAGGACAACTTCTTTTCCTTCTTCTCTTTCTTTTCTTTCTTCTTCTCTTGCTCATTATCGTATGGACAATCTGCAACAATGTGATCTTGCTCTTGCACTTGTAGCATCTTCTCACATAATCCTTGTTCTTGAGATTGTCTCTTCTCTTTCTTGCACCATAGCCCTTCTTCATGAACTTGCCAAACTTGCGCACAAAGAGAGCTAAGGCATCATCATCAATATCACTCATTTCCTCATCATCACTTGACACTTTTTTATTTGACTTGCCCTTGCTCTTGGATGATGTGCCGGTCTTGAAAGCTACACTCTTCTTCTTATTGTCCTCCTCTTCATCAACCCCCTCCCTTTCCACATGGTATGTCTCTTGAGTCATGACATCACCTAGTACTTGGTTCGGGGTTATACCTTTCAATCCTCCTCTTATGATGATAAACCTTAATGTTTCAAACCTTGGAGGTAGACACATCAAGAACCGACAGGAGACATCATCATCATTTACTTTTTCACCCAAGCTCTTCAAGTCATTTACAATAACTTGAATCCTATAGAACATCTCCGGAATGCTCTCATCATCCTTCATCTCGAAGCTTGTTAACTTATCTTTGAGGATGTATAGCTTGGCACTTTTGACCGTCGGCGTGCCTTCATAGGTTTCTTCTAACCTTGCCCAAACTTCATTTGCCCTCTCAAGATCTTTGATTTGCTCAAACACCTTTGGATCAATTGCATTGTATATGGTGTTTAGAGCCATGGTATTTACATTGCATGTTTTCTTGCTCTCTTGGAGTTGGATTTGTGGGATCAAGAATCACAAAATCATTTTCGGTCACATCCCACACCTTCTCATGAATTGACCCCCAAATGCATCTTCATTTTTCTTTTTCAATAGTCATAGGATGTGCCATCCAATTGCGGTGGTTTGCCCTCAACATTGTTGAATAAAATTTGAGCCATCTTTTGACACCAAAAGTTGTTAAGCCTTAATCAAAAGGTGATCACTGCTTCGATACCACTTGAAAGGTCCTTAATGGCTAGAGGGGGGTGAATAGCCTAATAAAATTTCTACAAAACACTTAGAGCAACTAATTAGTCAATTAGAAAGCGAAGCTTTTTGCTCTAGCTCTACTAAGTGTTGCAAGCCACCTATCCAAGCAATTCTAGTATATTATGATCTCTATGTCAATCAAAGTCTAGGTCACTACTCTCTAAACTAGTGAGCAAGTAAGAGCTAATTACTTCTATCTAGAGAGCTATTACTAAGAACTACAACTACCACTACACAAGAGTATATGAACGTAATGCAAGTGATAGAGATAGTTACCAACGCTGGCAAGAGACAATTAAACACAATATGAATACCAAATGAACACCGGGGGATATCCAACGAGACAAGTGACACATGATTTTTCTCTCGAGGTTCACGTGCTTGCCGGCACACAAGTCCCCGTTGTGTCAACCACACACTTGGTGGTTCGATGGCTAATAGGTGTTTCACAAACCTAGCCCAACAAATGGGCGCCACAAGAACCAATCCACAAGTGAAGGTAATTTAATGACATAAGTAATTTACTAGAGTTACCTTTTGGCTACTTCACCGCGGAAGGCATAATACCCCTCACAAATCACCGGGAGATGGCCACGAACAATCACCAACTCGTGCCAATTCTCCTCCGCTGCTCCAAGCCGTCTAGGTAGCGGCAACCACCAAGAGCAACAAGAAAACCGCAGCAACAACGATCCCCAAGTGCCACTAGATGCAACCACACAAGAAAATGCACTTGGAATCACTGAATCTCACTTTGATTTGCACTATCAATTAAGGAGATGAGTGGGAGGGAGTATGCTCAGCTCAAAGGGATGTCAAGGATGTTAAAAATGCCAAGAGAGACCTCCCAAAGCTGGCCAAGTTCTATTTATAGAGCTCCCTCAAACAACATACCCGTTGGCCAACTTAACCCGCTGTCTGCGCATTGACCGGACGCGCTGTAGGGTGCACCAGACGCGTCCGGTCACCCGCGTCCATTGTATCGCCCGATGACACATGTCCCGACCGTTTGAAAGTTACCATTGGCGCGCAATGGCTCCCTTGCTCGCGCTTGCTGAACTTGCACCGGACGCGTCCAGTCACATGACCAAACTCACAATGCCTCAGCATCCGGTCCAACTCAAAGAGGTTCCAAAACGCGTTTTTGCCAACCGAACTCACCCAGCGTCCGATCCTCACAAGACCCTTCTTCCCGAGCGCCGCATCATCAGGACAAGACTCGCCACAGGCGCGTCCGGTCAAACCACGCTGCCAACGTCTGGTGCAACTCAAAGAGCATCCAGAGAGCTCCCGGAGCCACCAGACGTGCCCGGTCATGCATGACCAGACTCTCCCAGCGTCCGATCGGTCTCTGTAGACTAACCTAGCACCTAGAGTTAGGCACCGGACGCGTCCGGTCCCACGGGGACCAGTGTCTGGTCACTTCTGTGAAACTTCAAACACCACCATTTCAACTTCTATCACTTCACCCTTGCTTCAATGTGCCAAACACAATGTATATCACCTTTGTGCATGTGTGTTAGCATATTTTCAAAGCATTTTCAAGGGTGTTAAGTTAGCACACTAGGTCCTAATGCAAATGCGTGTATGAAGTCACCTAGTGGCACTTGGTAACCGAGTTAACCGAGATTCTCCCCTCTTAATAGTACGGCTATCAATCATAAACCAAAAATGGCTCCTATGGTTATACCTTTGCCTTGAGCCTATTTTTGTTTTTCTCTTTCTTCTTTTCCAAATGTAGAGCACTTGATCATCACTTTGTGGTCATCACCATTTCCATGATCACCATTTAGCTCCACCACTTGGATTGGACCACCCTAACTTATCTACACACTTAGGCATACGGTTAGTCCAATAGGTTTCATCAATTATCCAAAACCAAACTAGGGCTTTCACCCCTATGGCGCAGGTAGGCATGGCGCCCCATGGTGTGGGGAGGCCTGTGTAGGCACGACAGTGTGAAGAGGACCAGCGGTGTGGGGAGGAGGAAGATGTGGGCGACAGGAGGAGAGAAGAGGAGGGCGATGGAATCAGGGAGGAGAGAAGAGAGAAGATAATGTTAGTGTGGAGAGAGGATGGAATTAAATAAAGAAAAAAGACAAAAAAAGGAGAAAACAGTACTATAGACATTTCACTGTGCTTAACCTTAAGGAGAAGTTGTTTACCAAACGTTTTTCTAAAACAGCTTCAACTCCACCAGTAGACCTGCTCCATCAGCTAGAGCCAGAAAAAAGCTGCTCGACTAGTAAAGCAGAGCCACACCCTAACTCACCAGAAAATATACAAAAGGAGAGAAAGTGAAGATAAATAGTTTTAAATAACTGTACGACACCAAATGCATTCGCCAGAACCTCTAAATTATGAAGTAAAGCAAATGTCGCACATCTGACTTTTCCTTAATTGTGAGTAGATATTGTGCTTACTATAATCTTAGTATAATTATAAAAATTAATGGATTGTACATATGTGACTACTGTCGTGTGAGAATTAATTTACCTAAGTTATAATTTGAGTCAAATTTTGAAAACTTTGGATTACAGTTTTCTTTCTTTGAGGGAAGATAACATAGACCTGCGAAAACTTGGTAGTACAAACTGTAGATATAATCCAGCACAGACAAAAAGGCTTGGGATAAAAAAAACAGAAGTGCAACGAAAGTCAACCCAAAATGTCAATTAGGCCCCTCCATAGCCTCGCTTTAGCAGTTGGTGGAACTTGGAAGTGGAGGCAATGCTGTGGGCCATGCCATGGGCCCATTGCAATTGTGACGGTGGGCCAACTATGGTTTGGCTTTTGGCACGATATGACGAATCATGATGGGCCGAGAGAATTGGTTGGCTCGGCCGGTGCTTGTCGTCGGCTCGTCCTCCTCGTCGTCGTCGCTGCCGCCTATTAACTTCCGGCTGGTGAGAACTGCGGCCAGCCTGGGGCTTGGGAAGCGTCTCTTCGGACGCTTACCCCACTGATTGACCACTGATTGACGAAGCATGCCCTGCTGATAAAACGTGGTGGAGGGCATCTCCTGCTTCCCCAATCCCCAGTGTCATTCTGCCTGTTCGGCTGGTGCTGATACGATCGTATACGATCGTGGATTATTACTGCTGGCTGGTTTGGTGTGAGAGAAAAATAATATTCTGGCTGGAAATTTACGATCGTTTACGACCAAGCGAACAGGCTGATTGTCGTCGACTCGGCGTCCCAGCTCCCAGGTCCCCACCCACCGCTGGAGCAGAGGAGGAGGCTGTTCGGCCATAAATAAATCAGTACATCTTCCATGGGCGACAAGATTCACGTGTCTCGCTCCATCCCTCTCTTTCTCTCTCTCTAATCAGCGTTCAACCTGTTCGTTTCGGCTGAATTGGCTTATAAGCCATGGCTAAAAGTACCGTTGGCTGATTTGGTGTCAGAGAAAAACACTATTCAAACCGTGGATTATAAGAGCGAATAAGCCGAAATGAAAAGGGCTATTTGTTTGCCTGTGCTACGTACTGATACAGAGGATACTTCATCGGCCGGCCGGCGAACAAGGCGGACGAGCAACCCAACAAGCCTGGCAACACCCAGATTCCCGGAGGTACAAGTACTAACGCCACATGCATGCTCCACTGGCCCAGACCCATAGCAACGCACCACACCAATATCGAGTTTGTTTGCTCTTTTGTGTGTTGATTTGGCCTTTTGACGCGAACAAGATTACTTCGGTACACCGGAGAACCTCCGGCGGCAACCGATCCAGCACAGCCGGCCGGTGAGCTCCAGCGATCAAGAAGCTTCATGGAATGGTATACTCCTGCTGCTGAACGCACATCTCCTCAATTTGCTTAATTGGATATAAGTAGTTTCATGGCTAATCATTTCTTACGGCAGCTTTTCTTGTCTCGGCGGCGGACAAGTTGCAAACTAGACGATCGATCGGCAAGCCCAGCGGCGTGATTGCTCGCAAGACTCAGCACAACTATTTGGATAGGGACGACAACCCTCGACCTTAAACCTGAATTGCAGGTTCTGTGTCATAAGGAAGACGTTCTGTTTTAGGGGTACGCCTTGTTTATGAGCTTCTTATCTAATCCGTATATATTGGCCCCGTTCGCTTGTCTTAAAATTGGCTTGTTCGGCTTCTTTTTTCAGCCAGAACAGTGTTTTTCTCTCACAATAATTCAGCCGGAACAGTGTTTTTCAGCCAGTTTCAGCCAAGTTTCAGACCAGCCAACATTGTCTAGTTTTGCTTTGTTCAACCGTCCTGGTTCCTCGCTGCAAATTTTAAACTATATGACTACGAGGTTATTCCTGTATGGGTATAATGACAATAATAAAGTGACGTTGATTGGATTTTTTTTAGTTCTTGTCTTCACACTAAACTTTAAAAGTGCTTTCTTGCAAATTCACTATATACATTTTTTTAGCAAAAGAGTCATCCTTCTTTATATATTAGAATAAGAAGTACACACTCTATCAGGAGACGAACTAAATCAAACATATCTTCCGAGCCTACCAAAAAATTAACATAGCTCCTAGCTAAACAATGAGCATCAAAATTGGAGCTTCTTCCTTCTTGCATGAACAATCCACTCTTGTGAATCCATCCTTCCTGCTCTTAATCTCCTGGATGATGGGGCCGTCCATGGATGCTTCTTACTACGTTAACGCAATCACTAGCGACCCGGAATGTTTGGAGACCGAGGTCGCTGGCTAATGCCAGGCCTTGTAGTATGTGAAAGCCTTAGTTTGGTTTTGGATGATTGATGAAACCTAAGTGAACTAACCCTTTGCTCTAAGTGATATGAGATAGGTTGTTTCACACCAAGTGATGGAGCTAGTTGGCACTCAAGGATGGAGATGGCCAAGAGATGACGATCAAGTGTTCCACATTTGGAAAAGAAGAAAGAGAAAAACAAAATGGGCTCAAGGCAAAGGTATAAGCAATAGGGCCATTTTGTTTTGGTGGTCAAGACACTATAGAGAGTGTGATCATGTTTAGGATAGATAGTCGTACTAATAAGAGGGGTGATCTCAAAGCAAATACGGTTATCTAAGTGCCACTAGGTGAATTGACTCCATGCATTTGTATTAGGACCTAGTGAGTGCTAACATTCCTTGAAAACATGTTTGTGAAATGCTAACTCACCTTCACAAGTGTTGGAAACTTGTTGGAGTTACACATTTGCACAAGGGATAAAGAAAAGAAAAGGACTTCACTGCCTTGCAAGAGACGCTGGATACGCTGGCGCAGCGTCCGATGGCAAACCCTAGGTGCAGGCAGCGGCGGAAATCGCATCGGACTCTGGCGTGGTGGACATCAGACACGACGATGGACTGTTCATCTGTTGACCGCGCTGACTCAGGTGCATCGGACGTTGGGGGTGACCGGACATGTCCGATGTGAATTGAGTGGCTCTGGGAGCTCTCTGTGTTGCATCGGACAATGAGGCACAGAGGTAGCTGTTGGGCGCCAACGGCTCTTTCAAACGGTCGAGTTACCGCGTGGCAACACATGGCACACCGGATGCTGGCGCAGCGTCTGATGGTTGGACACAGCGTCCGATGCCCCCACAAAAGCTGTTGTGAGGGAGGTAACGGCTAGTTGAGGTTTGGAGCCTCTATAAATATGTGTTGGCCGAGTGTGGATCACACTCTTGGTTCTCTAATTGATTGATACACCTTCTGAGCATACTCCACTCCCTCCCACTCATCTAGTTCATGTGTTGATCATCTTTTGTGAGATTGGAAGTGATCCAAGTGCATTTGCATTGAGTTTGAGCATTTAGTGGCACTTGAGATCGTGTTGGCTGCGGGATTGCTTGTTACTCTTGGTGGTTGCCGCCACCTAGATGGCTTGGAGCAGTGGGATCGTTGAGCGGAGGGTGGTGATTGTCTCCGGCTCCATTCGCGGTGATTGTGAGGGGTTCTTGGGCTTATTCCCCGACGGAGCGCCAAAAGCCACTCTAGTAAATTGCTCATGACATTGAGCGCCCTAGAGCAAAACACATTATCGCCATTTAGTTGACTAACAAGTTGCTCTAGTGTTTTATAGAAAATTTTATTAGGCTGCTCACCCCCTCTAGCCGTTTAGAACCTTTAAGCGTTCCACCACTTCAGCTATTTCCACGTTAGTGCATCCCTACATAACCAGGGCCAATGCCCCTAGGAACTTGCCATCTTCATCCTTGGCCACAGCAGCCACTGAAGCCATGCTTGAGTTCTTAGAGATCACCGCGTTGACATTAATTTTTGCAAAACTTCTTGGCGGTTTGATCCAGCGCACTACTGGGCTCCCCACCGGTGGCTTCTCCTTGTTCTTCGGCTTGATGGAATAGAACTCGTTAATGAAACACTCGACAAAGCTATGAGTCAAAAACGGACTCTAGAATTGATTCTCGTGCAACGCTTGCCATCGCGCTTACCAAATGGCACAGAGTCGAACCACCACCCTTGTGAGCTCCTCGTGTTTGAGTACCTTCATCACCTCAGCAAGCCAAGCTCTGGCATCCGGTGTTGTATCTAACATATGAATTCCGTGATCTCCACCCTCTCTAGAGACAACACACATGGCCCCGTTGCACTTCAATAGCGCATGCCTCCACGAGTCCATATATACCCCACATAACATCCAGCCCCCATTTGGTGCCATGTTCCTACAGTGTCACACATCCCCGGTTGGGATGGATTGCCTTGCGAAGTGCCACAAGAAGACACAGATCTTTAACGGAACTTCAATTCTCCATAGATCGCTCCATTCCTTCTCCCGTGCCTTCATCTCTGATTGGCTGGGTCTGTCCTCCACCTAGTCCGATGTCGCCTCATGCTTCTCATAGTGCCATGCCCAGAAGTCATCTTACGGCTGTTGGCTTCGCCCAGGAATCACTCAAACACACACACGCCAACGCTCTTGGCGAGAGATAGAACAAGCATAATAGACACTATTTTCCAGCGATGAAAGCCACGGCAACAAACTCGCCTATATCTTGGCTACATATTCACTGGACTTGGCAACTGAATACAGAGGAGCATAGAGGCAACAAATAGGCCACGCAGCTCGCCACCATGCTGGCCTTCGCACCATGATCCGCAGGACCCACCCAGCAACACCGAGAACCACTTGCTCATCCGAACAATACGGCTTCTACCATGCAAATTGGTGCCATACACACCAGTACTCCAACTAGACTTGGTCTCGACCATTGCATGCCATCCAGGAGGCGCACACACGAGACTGGATCCTAACCCAAAAATAGACTGCATGCAGCCATGCAGACCACCATGACACGGCACACACGCACATCTCATGGACACTCATGGTTTATTTCTAACAATCACCTCCTAAACCACGACATCCCGTATGCCCAACCTAGATGAGCGTCCGCTCATCGTCGATGTCGGTGCCTTCCTTGCCGCCGCTATGCTTGTCGCTGCCTTTGCTTGAGCGTTCCTTGCTGCGGCATTGACGTCGCCGACATACCTCCCACTGCTCCTTCATGAGCAGTAGACGCTCGACGCCATCCACGACCGCCTCGACTCCACCATAGCACTCATCTGCCATACGCAGCCTGCCGACGAGCTCCTCTAGCAACATGGTCGACATATAACCTAGGTCTGATACCAATTGTTGGCTTCACCCTAGAATCACTCAAACACACACGCCAACGCTCTTAGCGAGAGGTAGAATAAGCACAATAGACACACTATTTTTCAGCGACGAACATCACGGCGACAAACTCGCCTGTATCTTGGCTACATATTCATTGGATTTGGCAACTGAATATAGAGGAGCACATGGGCTATATATAGGCCATGGAGCTCACCTCCATGCCGGCCTTCATGCCATGATCCGCAGGACCCGCCCAACAACACCGTGAACCACTTGCTCATCCGGACGATGTGGCTTCTACCATTCAAATCGGAGACATGCACACCACTACTCCAACTAGACTCGGTCTCGACCAATGCATGCCATCTAGGAGACGCACACATGAGACTGGATCCTAACCCAAAAATAGCGTGCATGCAGCCATGCAGACCACCACGACGCGGCACACATGCACATGTCATGGACACTCGTGGTTTATTTCTAATGGTTTATTTCTAACAGCGGCAATCATGCTCAATGAGATATTCTCAATGATATCCCAATATAAAGGGGAGAAAAACTCTCTCAAGACCTATCTATTCCACCTCCATGATGACTGGTCGATAAGATCAGAAACCCAATGCGGCGGGTTCTCCTTCGTCGGATGCAACGGCTGTAGCATGGCGTCCCTAGGAAGCCAAGGTGTCGCACCTAGTTTTAAGAACAAAACTAGGTACATCCCATATGTGTGCCCAAGAATTCAATTCACACATATAGTTACAAATGAAGGGGTAATATCAAAGACAATGCCATTATTACATAGCGCATAAATATTTGTTACAAAAGACATAGGCTTACTTTACATTATATACCATAACTCTATTCTTCTAGCGAAGCCTCCAACACCACAGGAATCATTAACTGGTTGATCACAAGCCTAACACCTCTTGGAAAAACTCCACTGAAGAACCTCCATCTGGTACCCATCCAGGATTTTGCCAAAGTATTGAAATAAAACAAGCGTAAGCTACTACCGCTTAGCAAGCATAACATAAGGGGATGCATGCTCAAAAGGTTTGACACTGTTGAACTGTGGTAAACACTTTTAGTTGGTCATATTTTATTATTAATCATAAGTTGCTAAGTTATGCTTAGGCTCTCGAATATGAATAATTAGAGATATCAGCAATTTTAATCATAACCCAAACCATCCAAGTAACCAACTATTTAGTAAGGATTCAGGCCACTCGTGTCCATGAGCACGACCGATATACCAGTTTTACACTCTGCAGAGGTTGTACACTTTCACCATGAGTCGTGTTGCCCATATGCTCGGGTTAATTACTCCCAAAACACTTCCAAGGTGAGTAGGCAGGGTACACTACGAAGCTTGTCCCCAGTCATTCTAATAAGGAGCAGCCACTAAGGATTCCATCTCCCAAGTGTTATGGAGTCATCTCCAAAAATGGCACTAATACTCGTAGCATAGTACACACCTTAGGGATGAGGCCCATACCCAGCCTGGTATGCCCCTCTTGCCCTTTCGGTAAACTGCTACAAACTAGAAAGAGCAAGGTACTAGACTAAGACTAGAGCCATGTGGCCCTCATGGTTGTACTGTAAGTCCTGGGTTGCCACAGAAAGATGAGTCGTTATCGAGAGAAACTAGAGCACCATAAGAAAAGGCCCAATGCTCTAGCCCCCTTGGTTCCATGTTGCTAAAAACATGTTTTAATACCATGTTGCATATATCTTTAATTGTATTCTTTAATCAATATTAGTTGGAGCAAACTAAGCATACTACCCACATGCAAAACCCATAGGTAAATCAAGGACAGGATAATCAATATCAAGGTAATTAGATTCCAAGCGGTTCATTAACATATGCATATGAATTGAGATTGCATTAAAGTGAATAGGTAACAAGGAGCCTCATATTATACTTGCCTTAATTCAAAGTATCGCTACTGGTCTTGATCTTCAAAGAGTTACTTCAAATCACCCACATAAAACTCACTGTCTAATCGAGATCAAGCAGCACCACACAGGCATCCATACATACATGCATAGCAAACACATGTAAACTAATTAGAACAATACACCAAATAGTATAAAAAGAAGTTAAAAAGGTTTTAAAACTGTTCTACGTGATATTACGAACACGCATACGTGAGAATCACTCAAATCGGAGTTAAAACGGAGATTCTACGCTTAAAACAAGAGTTAGTGGCAGTTTTGTAGCTTTTAAAATGGACCTATACGTAATTTTGATTATAAACACGAGGTCTAACCTATAAAACTACCCCTGTGGATGGTGGGTTCTATTTTTATAAAATACAGGGTTTAAAATGGAAGAAAAAGGACTTAATTTGAAATACTTTTAAAAGAGAGTGGACTGCGGGTTTATTCTATAAAAGGTGAGGGGCTCTTTAGCAAAATGCATCGCGTGAAGGGGTAAGTTCTAATCTGAGTCGTAGATCCGCGGATGGACGGTCGAGGCAGGTTGGGGAGGTTTGGCCGGCCGAAATAGAACACCCGTGCGGTGGTCCTACATGGATGGCGGCGGATACCTCACCGGAGTTAGCCAGGAACGACGTATAAGCCTTGGTTCTCCACGAGGAAGGCACAAGGAGATCCAGTGGGCGATGGTGAACTCACCTAGACACCTTTCACGGACGGAGGTAACTCGGTGATGGCGTTGGGCACGACGGGGCAGACGGTAGCTCCCTGTGATAGTTCGGCGACGATTAGGGACCACACAAGAGCGAGGGAAAGAGGAGACAAGGGATCGGGAGGTTCGAAACCTCAGTGCAAAACATGGCTGTGGGCTCAAGATGATGGAAAGGTAGGGACCAAGGGCTTCAACGGTGGTGGGTGAGCTCTACATCGATGGCGAGATCTGAAATGAGCATGTGTGCGGCACGGAGCTAGGGCAAAGGCGGCGGCGTGTAGATGCAAAACAGGGGCACGGATAGGGCCTCGAGCTTTATAGGAGTGGTGGAGATCTCCTACATGGAGAATCCCGCACAAGCCAGGATCAGGCGGCAACGGCAATGACCGGCTCGATCACGACGCGAGGTAGGAGAAGGGGTGCCGCTGACGGCTGGACCCGTGTCATTAGCGAGGGAAGGGAAGTGAGGGAGGGGTACCGGTGGGCGCTGGGCCTGTGCTGGCTTTGACCCATGCCAGGAGAGAGGGGTGCCTACGTGGGCTTCCTCCACTGGGCCACGTGAGGAGTGAAGATAGGAGGCTAGGCCGAAGCGGCTTCTGCGTGGGGTGGACCTAGGCCGCTGTGCACGAGAAATGGTTGGCTGGGCTGCTTCGCTACTCGGGCCAGAAGGAGAGATGGATTGGGCTGCGAGGGAGAGCAGGCCACAGGACAAAAACAGAGAGAGGGAGAAGTTTTCCTTTTTCTTTTCTCTTTCTTTTGTTTCAAAGCCATTTTCAATTTCAAATTTGAATCAGTTTTGGGATTTACAAAAGTACTCAAAACAAAAATACAAATGCACCAGCATGTATGCATAAACATGTTTCTAGACTTATGATGAATTTTAATTTCAATAAAACTTATTATTTACCCTAGGTTTAAATGTACACAAAAATACATAATTAGATGAATTTAACTCTATTTGAAGAAAAGCAAATTTTAGGGTGTTACAAACCTACCCCCTTAAAACGAATCTCATCCTTGAGATTTGGAAGATGTTGCCTCAAAAAGTTGTGGATACTCCGCCTTTAGATCCTCTTCTCTTTCCCAAGTAGCCTCCTCCTCTGAGTATCGATTCCATTGAACCTTACACATCCTGATCACCTTACTCCGAGTAACTCTCTCAGGTATTTCCAAGATCTTGACTGGATACTCTTTGTATGTAAGGTCCTCTTTCACATTGAGCTCCTCCAAAGGTATTTGTTCCTCTGGCACACGCAAACACTTCTTCAGTTGTGACACATGGAATACATCATGTATCCCAGACAAGCTCTCTAGCAATTCCAACTGATAAGCCACTTCTCCTTTTCTTTCCAGAACCTTAAACGGACCAATGTAGCGAGGTGCTAACTTGCCCTTCATATTAAACCGCTTTATGCCTTTCATGGGTGACACTTTGAGATAGACATAATCTCTAGGTACAAATACCAACTCTCTTCTTCGCGTGTTAGCATAATTCTTCTACCTTGACTGTGCCACTCTTAAGTTTTGTCTAATAGTCTGCACTTGCCTTTCTGCATCCCTGAGGATCTCAGGTCCAAACACTTGACTTTCTCCTGTCTGGTTCCAGAACAATGGAGTTCTGCACTTTCTACCATATAGTGCCTCGAATGGTGCCATCTTGAGACTCTTCTGGTAACTATTGTTGTAGAAGAATTTAGAATAAGACAAACTCTTATCCCAACTTGTACCATATTGCAAAGCACAAGCTCTCAACATATCCTCTAAGATCTGATTGGTTCTCTCTGTTTGTCCATCAGTTTGTGGATGATAAGTTGAGCTAAAGTTCAACTTAGTGTCCACAGACCCATGCAATTTCTTCCAAAAGTGTGATGTAAACTGAGTACCTCTATCTGACACAATCTTCTTAGGAACTCCATGCAAACATACTATCCGTTGCAAGTATAATTCTACCAACTTTGCACCCGTATATGTAGTCTTGACCGGTATGAAGTGAGCAACCTTAGTCAACCAATCTACTATTACCCAAATTGAGTCATAACCACTCTGTGTTCGTGGTAATCCAGCAATAAAATCCATACCAACTTCTTCTCACTTCCACTCAGGTATCTTCATAGGTTCAAGCAAACCCACTGGCCTTTGATGTTCTACCTTAACTCACTGACATGTGTCACATATTGCTACATACTCGGCCACATCTCTTTTTAAACCATACCACCAGTACTTCTCCTTCAGATCTAGATATATCTCAGTACTACCTGGATGGATAGAGTATGTTGAGTCATGAGCTTCTCTTAGAATCATCTCTCGAATGGACTTTATCTCTAGCACACATATTCTCTTTTTGAACCACACTGTTCCCTGATCATCCAATCGAAAACCCGGTGCTTTGCCAATTGTGATAAGTTCTGCTATCTCCTTGATTTTCTCATCTTCCAACTGACGCTTGTGGATCTCTTGTTCAAGTGTAGGTTCCACTTCCAATTCCATCGCATTAGCAACTATTCCCAAATTAAGATGCTTGAATTCAGCACATAACTCCTTAGGTAACTATGTCACTAGAGCTGCATTAACATAGCTCCTTCGGCTCAGAGCATCAGCTACAACATTTGCCTTGTTAGGGTGATGGTGTACCTCTAGAACATAGTCCTTGATTAGCTCTAACCAACGTCGTTGCCTCAGGTTCAGCACTGACTGAGTGAAGATATACTTCAAACTCCTATGATCTGTATAGATGTCACACTTATGCCCAACAAGATAATGTCTCCAAATCTTGAATGCATGAACCACAGTTGCTAACTCCAAATCATGGGTGGGATAATTTAGTTCACGCTTCCTTAGTTGCCTTGACGCATAAGCCACTACTCGTCCTTCTTGCATAAGAACACAACCCAAACCAAGTCAAGATGCATCACAGTAGATGGAGAAACTCTTATTTAGATCTGGTAGTACCAGCACCGAAGCTGTAGTCAACCTTTTCTTCAACTCTTCAAAACTAGCTTGGTATTGCTCCGTCCATACGAACTTAACATTCTTCTCAAGTAGCGATGTCATAGGCTTGGCAATCTTAGAAAAACCTTCAATGAACCTCAGATAATATCTGGCCATTCCTAGGAAACTCCAGACTTCACTTACATCCTGAGGCGGATTCCAACTCAACACATCACTAACCTTCTTGGGATCCATAGCTACTCAACAATTAGAGATAACATGCCCAAGAAAAGAGACTTCCTTCAGCCAGAACTCGTACTTGCTTAACTTTGCATACAGTTGATGTTCTCTAAGTTTCTATAGGACTAATCTCATATGCTCTTCATGTTATGCTTCTGTTTTGGAGAAGACTAGAATATCATCAATGAAGACCACAACAATCTTGTCAAGATATTCCATAAACACCTTATTCATCATATACATGAAGTATGCAGGGGCATTAGTCAATCCAAAAGACATAACCGTGTACTCATATAATCCATACCAAGTAGTAAAGGTAGTCTTGGGAATGTCCGATGAACGAATCCTCAACTGATGATAACTAGAGCAAAGATCAATCTTGGAGAACACACAAGCACCTCATAATTGATCAAACAGATCATCAATTATAGGCAAAGTATACTTGTTCTTGATGGTTACCTCATTGAGAGAGCGATAATCCACACACATCCTCTGTGTACCATCTTTCTTATCAACAAATATAACTAGGGCTCTCCATGGTGAAGAACTAGGATGTATGAAACCTTTATCCTATAGCTCCTTTAACTGTTTCTTAAGTTCTTCTAGCTCATTGACTCCCATCTGATATGGTCTCTTGGCCATAGGTGTAGTTCTAGGCAAAAGCTCAATAATAAACTTAATATCACGATCTGGCGGCATACCTGGCAAATCATCAGGAAAAACATCTAGAAACTCATTAACAACCTTAGTCTTATCCATGGTTGCACCATTCATCTGATTAACGCTGCACACCTCTCTTGTCATTGTAGTTGCCTTGCATATAACTTCTTCTCCTAACTTGGATGTCAAGTGTACTGTACCATTCTCATATTGGATAATAGCCTTTCGTGGATTTAGCCAATCCATTCCAAGAATTACATCTATGCTTGAAGACTTCAGCACAATTAGATTTGCCAAAAACTCTACCCCCTTATTTCAACTCTTACACTGGGACACATTAGAGTAGCTTGCATATCCCCACAAGGTGAGTCAACTAACATCTGTTTCTTCATAGGACACTTTGGTATATTGTGCTCCTTAACAAAACGATGTGCAATGAAGGAATGTGAAGCTCCAGAATCAAATAAAACCGATGCAGGGCTAGAGTTGACTAGACACGTGCCAAACACAACATCTAGGGCTTCTTGTGCAGATTTTATCATCACATAATTGACTCTACCTTGCACATGGTTCCGTTGTTTGTGGTTTACATTATGGGGTTGTTGCTTGTTCGGCTTCTTCGGGCACTGACCTGCATAGTGACCGGGTTCACCACAGCGGTAGCACTTCTTGTCTGAAGAGAGAGTGTTGGGCACACTATCCTTCATTGGGGAGTTGATGAGGGGTTCCTAGGGTGGACTCTGGTTCACATACTGTTGCTCTTGCTGGTATTGAGGGAGTTGTTGAGGAGGATCAAAATCCAACTGACTAGTTGGTCCCTGGTACCTTTGCCAAAATTCTTGCGGGGGAGTGTAGTGGGGGCGTGTGTTGCTACCTACAGATTGGCTTTGAATTCTCCTTTTCTTCTCTTCCATTTCCTGACGCTTGTTCTCAATCAAAATGGCCCTATTCACCAAAGTTTGGAAGTCAGGATACACAACAGTCATCAACTGCAGTTGAAGTCCATCATTCAATCCTTTTAAGAAGCGTTTTTGTTTCTTGGCATCATTAACCACCTCTCCTGGAGCATAACATGATAGCTGAGTGAATTTGTTACGATACTCACACACTGTCATGGAGCCTTGCTTCAAGTTGAGGAACTCCTCCTCGATCTCCACCAAACCTTCTAGAACACAATAAGATCTAAAGGCAGTCTTGAAATCTTCCCAACAAATCTCATTTATATCTTTCTCAATCTAAAATGATTCCCACAAGTCTGAAGCTACTCCTTGAAGTTGACCGGAAGCATAAAGCACTTTCTAATGGTCATTACACTGAGCTATGTTAAGTTGTCGCTCCACAACTCTAAGCCAGTCATCAGCTTCTAGTGGATCGCTTGCATGAGAGAATGTCGACGGATGTCCCTTCATAAATTCACCATGCTTGTCCCTTGGTGGTGCTTGATGTGGGTTGATGCATACATTCTGAACAAAGGTCTGTAACAATTGAGTCTATATCATCATAGATTGCTCTATAGTTGGAGGATTTGGTGGCGGTGGATTAGCATTGGGGGCATTCCTTCTGGCATCACGTGAAGCACTTCTCCTAGTAGAAACCATCTGTTTGGAACATTTAGCACAATTATTGGTTGTAGTCCATGATCCAGAAGTAGTTCACATGATAAAATAATCAATCTGAAATTTTCTGGACGAGAACTACCAGTAGCAGTTCAGAAAGACAGCCATATCTCAAGTTTTAGAAATCATATGAAGATGGACCTTATATGGCTGGAAAGCTTATGAAATTCCCTACTACTTTCGTATAGACCACCTTGCCAGATTTTGAGCTTAAGTTAGTCAGAAATAGAACACAACCGAAATTGTTCAGACTCCCAGACAGTGTAGAAACTTCAACTTGTAGAGGTCGTAACTCCCAAACCACAATAGATATAAAGGTGATTCCAGTGGCATATGAAAGATACAGAAGTGTACTTTCATCCATAAAATTTTCATAACTTTTGGGCATCTACATTTGGAGATATAACCCAATGAACATTGACTGCTTAGAAAACAGCACGCGCAGAGACGAGAAAAACCAACCCAACTATCTGATCATTGGTCCTTATGTCTTATCATGTAAACTAAATGAAATTGTGAGCATACCCACAAAATCATTGCAATCATTACAAAGATCCAAATCAAGCATGAACTTCAAGACAACCATTCAAACATTAAAGGTTCACAATTCAAGCATTAGGACTCCATGACTCTACTCATGTTACTAGAGTTCTTGTTGTATCAAGGCCTCAAAACTCAACAACTTCACCTTCATTTTGCGCAAGAATGTGGCAAGTGATACCTCTAAAAGCAATTCAAATAAAGGATGGAGATAGGGACAAAAATGTATAGCAACAAGGAGGAGATGAACAGCAAAGACAAGAATATACCATAAGAGAAAATAGCAAGGTTTATAGACCAAGGATTTCATAGCAAATTCTAAACCTTAAAACGACCATTTTCTAACTAGGCTTGCGTCCTACAGTCAACCTGGCTCCGATACCACTTTGTCGCACCCAGTTTTAAGAACAAAACTAGGTACATCCCATATGTGTGTCCAGGAATTCAATTCACACATATAGTTACAAATGAAGGGGTAATATCAAAGACAATGTCTTTATTACATAGCGCATAAATATTTGTTACAAAAGACATAGTCTTACTTTACAGTATATACCATAACTATATTCTTCTGGTGAAGCCTCCAACACCACAGGAATCATCAACTGGTTGATCACAAGCCTAACACCTCTTGGAAAAACTCCACTGAAGAACCTCCATCTGGTACCCATCCAGGATTTTGCCAAAGTATTGAAATAAAACAAGCGTAAGCTACTACCGCTTAGCAAGCATAACATGAGGGGATGCAGGCTCAAAAGGCTTGACACGGATGAACTGTCGTAAGCACTTTTAGTTGGTCATATTTTATTATTAATCATTAGTTGCTAAGTTATGCTTAGGCTCCTGAATATGAATAATTAGAGATATCAGTAATTTTAATCATAACCCAAACCATCCAAGTAACTAACTATTCAGTAAGGATCCAGGCCGCTCATGTCCGTGAGCACGGCTGATATACTAGTTTTACACTCTATAGAGGTTGTACACTTTCACCATGAGTTGGGTTGCCCATATGCCTGGGTTAATTACTCCCAAAACATTTCCAATGTGAGCAGGCAGGGTACACTACGAAGCTTTTCCCCAGTCGTTCTCATAAGGAGCAGCCGCTAAGGATTCCATCTCCCAAGTGTTATGGAGTCATCTCCAAAAACAACACTAATACTCGCAGCACAGTACACACCTTGGGCATGAGGCCCATACCCAGCCTGGTATGCCCCTCTTGCCCTTCTGGTAAACTGCTACAAACTAGAAAGAGCAAGGTACTAGACTAAGACCAGAGCCATGTGGAACTCAAGGTTGTACTGTAAGTCATGGGTTGCCACTTAAAGATGAGTCCTTATGGAGAGAAACTAGACCACCATAAGAAAAGGCCCAATGATCTAGCCCCCTTGGTTCCATATTGCTAAAAAGCATCTTTTAATATCATGTTGCATATATCTTTAATTGTATTCTTTAATCAATATTAGTTGGAGCAAACTGAGCATACTACACATATGCAAAACCCATAGGTAAATCAAGGACAGAATAATCAATATCGAGGTAATTAGACTCCAAGCGATTGATTAACATATGCATATGAAGTGAGATTGCATTAAAGTGAATAGATAACAAGGCGACTCAAATTATACTTGCCTTAATTGAATTTATCGCTACTGGTCTTGATCTTCAAAGAGTTGCTTCAAATCACCCACATAAAACTCACTGTCTAATCGAGATCAAGCAGCACCACACAGGCATCCATACATACATGCATAGCAAACATATATAAACTAATTAGAACAATACACCAAACAGTATAAAAAGAAGTTAAAAAGGTTTTAAAACTATTCTACGTGATGCTTCGAACACGCAGACGTGAGAATCACTCAAATCAGAGTTAAAATGGAGATTCTACGCTTAAAACAAGAGCCAGTGGCAGTTTTGTAGTTTTTAAAATGGACCTATATGTAATTTTGATTATAAACACGAGGTCTAACCTATAAAACTACCCCTATGGATGACGGGTTCTATTTTTATAAAATACAGGGTTCAAAATGGAAGAAAAAGGACTTAATTTGAAATACTTTTGAAAGAGAGTGGACTGCGGGTTTATTCTATAAAAGGTGAGGGGCTCTTTAGCAAAATGCATCGCGTGAAGGGGTAAGTTCTAATCTAAGCCGTAGATCCATGGATGGACGGTCGAGGCAGGTTGGGGAGGTTTGGCCGGCAAGAACAGAACACCCGCGCGGTGCTCCTCCAAGGACGGTGGCGGATACCTCACCGGAGTTAGCCGAGAACGACTTATAAGCCTCGGTTCTCCACGGGGTGGTCCTCCATGGATGGCGGTGATTAGGGACCACATGAGAGCGAGGGAAAGAGGAGACAAGGGCTCGGGAGCCTCGAAACCTCAGTGCAAAACACTGCAGTGGGCTCAAGATGACGGAAAGATAGCGAGCAAGGGATTTAACAGTGGTGAGCGAGCTCTGCTTCAACGGTGAGATCTGAAATGAGCATGTGTGCGGCACGGAGCTAGGGCAAAGGCGGCGCCGTGTAGATGCGAAACAGGGGTGCGGACAGGGACTCGTGCTTTATAGGAGCGGTGGAGATCTCCTACGCGGAGAATCCTGCACAAGCCGGGATCGGGCGACAACGGCAGTGACCGGCTTGGTCACGACGCGAGGTAGGAGAAGGGGTGCCGCTAGCGGCTGGACCCGTGTCGTCAGCGTGGGAAGCAAAGTGAGGGAGGGGCGTCGGTGGGCGCTGGGCCTGAGGCAGCATCGGCCCGTGCCAGGAGAGAGGGGTGCCTGCGTGGGCTTCCTCCGCTGGGCCACGTGAGGAGCGAAGAGAGGAGGCTGGGCCAGAGCAGCTTCTACGTGGAGTGGAGCTAGGCCGCTGTGCGCGAGAAACGGCTGGCTGGGCTGCTTCTCTACTCGGGCCAGATGGAGAGATAGATTAGGCTGCGAGGGAGAGCAGGCCACAGGCCAAAAATAGAGAGAGGGGGAAGTTTTCCGTTTTCTTTTCTCTTTCTTTTGTTTCAAAGCCATTTTCAATTTGAAATTTGAATCAGTTTTGGGATTTACAAAAGTACTCAAAACAAAAATACAAATACACCAACATGTATGCATAAACATGTTTCTAGACTTATGATGAATTTTAATTTCAATAAAAATATTGTTTTCCCAAGGTTTAAATTACACAAAAATACATAATTAGATGAATTTAACTCTATTTGAAGAAAAGTAAATTTTAGGGTGTTACACGAGGCGATTCCCAAATCCTCGTTGTTAGCTTGTTATCTAATCCGTATATATTGTCTAGATTTGCTTTGTTCAACCGTTCCGGTTCCTCGCTGTAAATTTTAAACTATATGACTACGAGGTTATTCCCGTATGGGTATAATGATAATAATAAGAGTTAAATGCACCAGAGGTCCATTAACTTGTGAGGAGGTTTCGGTTAGGTCCATCAACTTTCAAAGTGGCTTTTTGGGTCCATAAACTTTGTACGTCGTATCATCTAGATCCATACCTCTCCACGTTGGCTTCTCGTGCTGACGTAGCATGATGTTGTGGCCATGCAGGCCAGCCGCAGCCTCGCGGGCGCGCGAGCAGAAGCCGGTGGACGGCGCCGCGCCACCCCACTTTGGAAGCTTGTATCTCTCCAACCAGGTCGAATTAGACTTTGGCACTTTAAGCAAAGTTGGAGATCTCGCGTAGCTCTACAACATTTGTTACTACCTCTTGTACCAAAACTAAACGGATTCGGAGTTAAGAGGGGACAAAGATTGATGTTTCCATGTATTTTTGCGGTAGTATTGCATGAATACAGAGCGCGGCCTCAGGGACGATGGCGTCTGCGGCTACGACTCTATGTAAGACCTGCTGCTGCTGGTCCTGCTCCTGCGCCACGACGACGACATGCACCTCGGCCTCGGAGAAGCAGTGCGACGACGAGGACGCGAGCGGGCCCTGTCCCTGTGCGCCACCGGACGCGCCCGTGCCCGCCCCTGCACCCGGCCGGCGGAAGCTCCACCGCCTCTTCTCCCTCACGGGAGACCGCACAGGAGGCAGCCAGCCGTGGAGTCGCCAGCCGCGGGCTCTGCTGATTTCGGCCTTGGCCGTGGCTGTGGCTGCGTTCGCCGTGCTGCTTCGGATCAGCGAGCCGCGTAGGCCACAGTCATGGCGGGCGGCGAGGTGGCCACCGTCCTCGGCGCGGAACTCGCGCTCTTGTGCGCCGCCCTGGCGTTCTCCACCTGCGCGGCAGGCCTCCGCTTGGAGCTCACCCACGTCGACGCGAAGGAGAACTGCACCACCAAGGAGCGCATGCGCCGAGCCACCGAGCACACCCACCGCCGTTTGGCATCCATGGCGGGCGGCGAGGTGAGCGCGCCCGTCCACTGGAATGAGTCACAGTACATCGCCGAGTACCTCATCGGCGACCCGCCGCAACAAGCGGCGGCCATCATTGACACCGGCAACAACCTCATCTGAAAGTAGTGCTCGACCTACCGGGCGGCCGGCTGCTTCAGCCAGAACCTCTCCTTCTACGACCCGTCCCGGTCGCGCACGACCAAGCCCGTGGTGTGCAACGACACGGCGTGCGCGCTCGGCTCCGAGACCCGGAGCGCGCGCGACAACAAGGCATGCGCCGTGCTCACCGCCTATGGCGCCGGGGTCATCGGCGGGGTGCTCGGCACCGAGGTGCTCACGTTTGGCCAGTCGGAGAACGTGAGCCTCGCCTTCGGGTGCATCACCGCGAGCAGTCTCATGCCGGGGTCCCTAGACGGCGCGTCCGGCATCATCGGGCTGGGCAGGGGTAAGCTATCGCTGTCGTCGCAGCTCGGCGACAACAGGTTCTCCTACTGCCTCACGCCTTACTTCAGCGACGTCGCAAACACGAGCCGCCTATTCGTCGGCGCGTCCGCCGGCCTAAGCAGCGGCCTGCTGGTGACGTCCGTGCCATTCCTCAAGAACCCCGACGTGGACCCGTTCGACACGTTCTACTACCTTCCCCTCACCGGGATCACGGTGGGGACAACCAAGCTCGCCGTCCCCGCGGCCGCATTCGACCTCCGGGAGGTCGCGCGCGGCGAAGTGGACCGGCACGCTCATCGACTCAGGCTCCCCGTTCACGAGCCTCGTCGACGTGGCGTACCAGGCGCTGAGAGATGAGCTCGTGCGGCAGCTGGGAGCCAGCGTCGTGCCGCCGCCGGCAGAGGCGGAAGGGCTCGACCTGTGCGTGGGCGTGGCGCACGGGGACGCCGACAAGCTGGTACCCCCGCTGGTCCTCCACTTCAGAAGTGGCAGCGGCAGCGGCGGTGGGGACGTCGTGGTGCCGCCGGAGAACTACTGGGCGCCCGTGGACGACACCACGGCGTGCTTGGTGGTGTTTAGCATGGGAGGGCCGAACAGCACGCTGCCGCTGAACGAGACGACCATCATCGACAACTACATGCAGCAGGACATGCAGCTGCTCTACGAGCTCCAGCATGGCGTGCTCTCCATCCAGCCGGCGGACTGCAGTTCCGTGTCATGGTGCCATGCCACCAGCCGGTCTTACATAGAGTCGCAGCCGCAGCCGCCGTCGTCCCTGAGGCCGCGCTCTGTATTCATGCAATACTACCGCAAAAATACAGGGAAACATCAATCTTTGTCTCCTCTTAACTCTGAATCCGTTTAGTTTTGGCACAAGAGGTAGTAACAAATGTTGTAGAGCTACGCGGGATCTCCAACTTTGCTTAAAGTGCGAAAGTCTAATTCGGCCTGGTTGGAGAGATACAAGCTTCCAAAGTGGGGTGGCGCGGCGCCGTCCACCAGCTTCTGCTCGCGCGCCCGCGGGGCTGTGGCTGGCCTGCATGGCCACGTCAGCACGAGAAGCCAACATGGAGAGGTATGAACCTAGGTGATACGGCGTACAAAGTTTATGGACCCAAAAAGCCACTTTGGAAGTTGATGGACCTAACCGGAACATCCTCACAAGTTAATGGACATTTGGTGCATTTAACTCTAATAATAAAGTAACATTGATCGGATTTTTTTAACCTCTTGTCTTCACCATGCGCTGTCCTATCCCGTAGTTGAAAATAAACAAACTAAACTTTGAAAGTGCTTTCTTGCAAATTTACTGCATCGGAAGAATTAGCTCTGACAATACCTATCAGCTATTCACTATGTCGGAAGAATTAGCCGCGGCAATACCCATCAGCTATTCGCGTAAAATGAATCATCGTTTATTCACTGAATTTATAAGTCATACTTTTTCAACCAACGAACAGTATTTTTTTTTACAGGCAAATCAGCCAAGGCACATACGGGCAGCACACAAGACACAAGGAGCGCGGCCCCTCAATTCCCGCGAGCATGCGCGCGGGCGGTGTCAGCGGTCTGACGTTGCCAGATGCATCACATCCCGGTCCATCGCATCATAGTGACGGGGCGGGGGCCTTTCCTTACGCGCGACGCGCTCTACCCTCGGCTTGATCTGGGGCATTCGTGGAAAGGGCGGTTCGACTTCATGAATCCGAACCGTCCGTCTTGAGGGCAGTTTGACACAATTTTTGTTTGTTAACTACAGAGGAGATGTTGAAGCCCTTAGGATCAAAAGAGATTTAGGGGCTATTTGGTTGTCGCCACATGCATGCCCGGCCAAATCATCAGCCAACCAAAAATTAGCGCACAAATAGGCCGCCTCGCAGATCGGCCATTCTTAAGCGGAGTGCGGCGTAAGTGCACGATCAATGAGGGTGTCAGGATCCTTCACTAGAGAATAGCAATTACAAGAGTATTTAATTTAATACAAATTGGGAAGAATAAGAGAGAATCTAAGCTGGGAATAGCAGGATAAGAGAGAAAGATAGCAAGAAAAGCAGAGGTGGTTCTCGGCCAGGGGAAGAAGATGGACTTCGTCGACTGTTCAATCCCCTTCCCGATGGTCGCTCGGTCTTTTATTGCTGTGCTCCTGTCCCATCGAAGGCAGCTTGGAAGCCCATGCAACAGCCCATCTTGGAAGCCTATCCGGTGGCCCAGTCCATGACATTCGTCCCCTCTTGAAACGCGGATTGCCCTCAAGAACTGTTATTGTACAGCCCTCCATCTCCACGAGGGCACACCTGCTGACTTGGCCGGTGCTGGCCCTTGTTTTTTTAATACGTACTATCATCGAGCCACTGACAGGCTGGGGGACTGACTGAGCTGGTGGAGGCCTGCTGATGATAAGAACGTGGTCACACAGTGGCCCTGTTGTGTCCCGGCCCCTACGTCTCGGTCTTGGTCGTCGTCGTCTTCTCTCGCCTCGCCTTGCCGGCAGAGGAGCGGCGCAGGCACCTGACCGGCCACAGATCCACCAGCCATGGGCGACGCGCAGGCTCCCGGAGGTACGTGTCATCTCTCTCTCTCTCTCTCCCTGCGCTGGAAGCCTAGAACAGTAGGCCAACGTCTTGAATCCGACATGGACGACGGCGGGCACATCTCAAGATTTTCCCGCTCCTCCGTGTCAGATCTCCTGATCTGGCCTGCCTGCAGTTCTTTGCGCTAAGCAGCTCTGACTTGTGCTACGCACAGGCTACTTCGTCGGCCGTCCGGCCAACTACGAGGAGAAACCGCAAGATGCTGCCGATGCACAGAACAGAGGGAGCACTCCTCCTGGTACTGGTAGGTGACGCAAACTTCATCGGCGATCCACGCCGATTCAGTTTGTTTCTGCTTTTCTACTTTTCCATCGCTGTTGAGTTTGTGTTTTTTCCCCGGTTTTTTGGTCCAATTCGTAATCCTCTCTTGATAAAACTATTTCGCTGGGTCTCCAGAGAACCTTGGGCAGCAGCAAGGCCAAGCGCCGTCGTCTGGTGGCCAGAAGAAAACCGGCTTCCTCGGCAACCTGTACTCCTCCTGCTTTATTATTAGCACACTAGCAAAATAGTTTCTTGGTAACTTCAGGATTCAGCTGGTTTGGTTGGTTAATCTCCTGTTACTCTGCTCTGCTTTCTTCCACCAGGTTTTCATGCTTCTCCGGCGGCCGAGTGGAGAGCTAGCTGGCTGGTCTGGCCGGCCGTGCTCGGCATTCATTCTCTCAACGATTTCGAGTACCATTTGTAATCTGTATGGACTATGGAGGGAGACACGGCGATCTGTGCCTCAAGTGCAACCTCTGTCTGATATCCGGAAAGCTGTGCTGTTCTCTTTTCCTACGATACCACTTGTTCATTACTACCACAAGTGCGATTAAATGTAACTACTATTCATTCCATATATGTTTTGAATCAGCATTATATTCCTTTGCCGTTAGTTTGCCAGCAATCCAATCAGATACTTTCAAGAGTGAAGTGGTACCGATGGAATCATAGAAAGGCCATTTGGGACGTGTCTCTGCCCTTTCTATGATTCCATCGGTACCACTTCACTCTTGTTCAGCCCTTCCATAAGTTTACAAGTTTGAATCTGCTGAAATTGCCCATTCTAACCAATATTTGTACACTTTACTAGATTATTCCTCATATCGATATTCAAGTCCGAGTGGACTAGGAATCAATCAGTCAGTTTGACACCCAATCTATAAGTACTCTTTATGCTTAGCCAAAATTGCACATTCTAATAGTTGTCCAACCTCTTTCTAGGTCCCCATATACGGTAACGTTTACTTGTGTTGTATACCCAGGAAGTGTACCTGAGCCAGCAGATGCAAGTTTATATTTGAAATCAATGGTACAGCTACAGTCTCTTGACTGCTGACAAATGACTATTGGCAGTAGGAAGTGGTAATACATTTACCGTAACGGAAGTAACTTTTGAACTCCGCGGTGTTTTTAATTTTCAGCAGTTTGTTCCAAACCGTTGTATTTAGGCATGTTTGACTGGAAACCATGGTATTTAACATGGTACGAAAATTGTGAGACTGAGCCAATTGTTGCTTGCTAAATTCAAAGTTGCCTGATCAAATTCGGAGATGTAAATTTAAATCAGGTGGGCACCAATGGACCATTCCTCAGTGTGTGCGGAACAGATCGGGACGATGCCGTCTCCTTCTTCCGTCGATCTCGGCGCCCCACTCTTGTCCTTATCGGCGTTGAGACAGAATAGAGGTTTAGGTGCCTCTCGATCTTCTTCCTATTCCAACCCTGCTGCCTACTCAGCCGCCGGATCCAATGCCCCCAGCCGTAGGTGATGAACAGAATGTTCATGAGTGTCTAGATTCGGTTAGTTGTTGCTACTTCATCTGTCCATTTTTTTTTACATTCACACAATGTTTCACATCCTCCGACCCATATGTCGTAAATGATCCGGATTCACGACGCGTGATCATACGAGATGGAGGGACTTGCCTCCGGCGATAGTAGGAGCCTGATTCCAAACGTGTGTCAAGCGATAGTAGGGAGTTCGATTCCAAAACATATTAATTAAAACAAATCAGGATCGTTAAATCACTGAGCTGCAAATGGTCTAGTTGAGTGCAGCAAAATTATTATAAGTTACGGGCACGCACGTTTGCTAGTAACAGATACAGGTAGAAGTTATTTGATTGAGCACGTGATAAAATTGCCTGGGCGGACCAAGCAGACCAAGATTAGTACCAGCGGATGCAGCCCACGCACCCCCTCGTGCGAGCGTGGAGAGAGGGGGTCCACAGTCCGCACGTCCCACCGCCCCATGAGCTCACAAAAATGTGAACACAAATGCCGGCCTTAGTTTCGGTATGGAGATGAGAGAGAGAGAGAGAGAGAGAGAGAGAGAGAGAGAGAGAGAGGGGGGTGTGGAAGCTACCGTGTGGACGCTGACGGCGAACTCGGTAGACCACCAGGAGCTAGCTGAATAATTGCCGCCTGGACAAGGCGTCGTCCCCTGCTTGTCCTACAAACTCCAGCCAGGGTGACCGGCCGGCCGTCTCCTCGGCCATCCTGGTCGTCTCCCTCCTCTCGGCTCTGCCGCGCGGCTCGTAGCCATCGGCCATCGCCCACCCGTCGGCGAGGAGTGGCGGCACCTAGCTAGCTGATCGCCTGGGGATCCGCCATGAGCAGCGGTTAGTGATCTCTCTCCATCTTCTGACGATCGAAATCAGTCTCTCTCTCTCTCTCTCTCTCTGGTCAACTCAACTGATCTTAATCATCTACTGAGATATGATCGATGTTTATTTCCACCTCTTTCACAGAGACGGAATTAGCGCTTGTTTTCTTGGTAGGGGCAATTTTGTTGCATCTTGTGAATTGTGATGAATCGCATGTACCTTCTCGGCCTGTATCCTGCGACTAATTAAGCCATACACTCGTTTTCTTCCCTTTCTGCTCTTCAGGGGACTACTACGTTGGCCACCCAGTCACGTACACGGCGCCGGGAACGAAACAAGCACTGCAGGTCGCCGCCGGTGGTGAGCAAACCCCAGTGAGCACCCAAACTCCTGGTCCGTCCATGCTTGCTTGCTAACTTAGTTTTTTTTTTATTTTGAGGAAACTGCTTGCTATGCTAACTTAGAACCTGTTTGGTACGGCTCCAAGATGCTTCGGCTCCTACACTGTTCACACACTGTAGCGTGTCAGAACCGGAGCCGGAGGAGACAGAAGTTCGAGCTTCGCTGGATTCGTGAACAGTAACCGTGCTATAGTGAGAGAAGAAAAAAAAAGACGGGGAGAGAAAAACAGCTTCGCTGCTACAGTGATACTACAGTGTTCACCGTAGGGTGTCCGTCGGAGCCGGAGCTGCTGGGACTTGCTCTGTTTGTTGTCGACTAAATTGAACCTCGTGTTCGGCTGTTCGCAGGAGCAACGCACAATTACAATTACTACGTGGGTCACCCGGTGAGCCCTGAGAAGACGCTACAACCAGCACAGCCAGAGCCAGCTCCGTCTCCGCCGCCTGCTCACAAAAAGAGACCAAACTTGCTGCCCAGATGGTAAATATTCGACTGATTCGCCATCAGAGCAACTCAATTACCTACCTACGGATACCATTCCAAACTCGCATAAACTAATTTGTAGTTTTCGACGCTACTAGTACTGAATTGATTAGTGATGGGTGATATATAATCTCTTTCTTCTCCGTCTCCGGCTGCAGCTTCCCGTGCATCTGTGGTAGTCGAGTTGCCGAGCAATAAGATTGAGAGCAGTTTCAGCCGCGGATCGATCGAAATCAACGGGAGAGAGAGAGAGAGAGGCGACAATTCAAGTAAACTGGACGGATCGGAGGAGCTTCATTCTGTACCTGAACTGCATTATTGTCCTGTGAAAGAATCTGGTATTTTTTTTCCTTGTACACTTGATAATTTTTTTGAGATTGATGCAGAAATATTGAATATTCAATGGAACTACAAATTCAAATACGCTGCTTCCTGTTTTCTTACAAGATCCATTATGTGAGTTAATCATGGACAGCCGCCGTGGTGAAATAACTACCGAATCCATGAAAAACAACTTGGCGAGGGACCGGCCTTGCTAAAATGTATTCCACCCCCCACCCCCCACCCCCCCCCCCCCCCCCCCCCCCCCCCCCCCCCCCCCCACACACACACACACACCAACATCGACTTCGTTGGTGGAAGAGGTGTCATTCTGATTTCTTTGGTTCATTAGCTTGAAAGATGAGATTTCGTATTTTAGTTTACGAAAATGCAGGTAGTTAAGGATGTGGCTGCGCTGCAAATAACCCCTACCAACCTTTCCCAATAAGAAAACCATTGCACTTAAAATTGTAACTCTCAAGAAAATTCTTCCAGTTAAAGTAATAAGCCTAGGCTATTGAAGAAAACTGGTTAAGAAAAAAAGACCAATAGTGTTGGGCATATGCAAAACACACTGTGAAAAAACAATTCAGAATCTTGCTGTGGATGCAATATTTCCTTACCACGGGCACGGAGGATGTGGCTAACAGTGATCATCGCCCGTATGGAAGCGGTTTGACTGTGCAATGATATTTTCGAAATCATACTAAAACTGTCCAAACCATGTATACGATATATCGGTATGGTTGGTTTGTCGGAGGTCAGCAATGCATGCACCCAATAACCCGCTGATATTTCGGCCGATGCAATTGACGCTGATGGCTCTGTTCGCGTGTCCTTAAACTCGTCTTAATCCACTTCTTTTTTCATTTAAAATAATATTTTTCTCTCACAAATTTCTTTAAATTCATCTAGCTTCCTTCAAATTCCTCTGAGCCAACGCCGCCGATGCCTTGTTACGTAGGCACCTGTCGCTGGGACAAGGCGTTGTGTTGTATCCATCCAAGATTCTGCTGTCCAGACCTCGTTGCCATCGCAAATTCGCAACAGCAGAGCTAGGTCCCATTTAGATCCAACAATTTTTTGGATTTTGACTATTATAGCATTTTTATTTGTATTTAACAATTAATATCTAATTATGGATTAATTATATTTAAAAGTTTCGTCTCGTAATTTCTCACCCAACTATACAATTAGTTTTTTTTTCATCTACATTTAGTACTCTATGCATATGCCGCAAGATTCGATGTGACGGGTACTGCGTAAAATTTTTTGGAATCTAAACAGGCTAGTGCAGATTCCAATTCCACGGCTAGGCTGGGGGTGTAGTTGGATAATCATTATTTTTTGAGCCAATGTAGGTTGTTTCGGATAATTGTGCCGGAGCTCAATCATTGCCAGTCTGGCGAGAGGAGCTCTCTGTCCCTCTTTGAAAAGTCCCTCTCTCTGTCTTCTTGACTTGTAGCCGTCTCGGTCGTCTCGTCTGTCCTTCCTTGTGGCATTCTTGGCCGGCTCGTCTTGCCAGTTGCTATCACCGGCGTCGGGAGAGGCTAGCTAGCGGGAAGAGGCCGCCGGCAGATCCGCCATGAGCAGCGAACAGAAGAGCGATGCTCATGGTACTCTCTCTCTCTCTCTCTCTCTCTCTCTCTCTCTCTCTCTCTCTCTCTCTCTCCCAAACTAGTCAGCTCTTCTATGATCGATGATCCTTCCGCTTCAGCGACAGATGAATAAATAACTAAATCTATTCAGTTTATTTCCCTGCCCTGTCTTCAATTCCTGCGTCGAAGATACAGAAAACTCTGTTTTCCTTAATCCTCTGTCGTCGTGCAGGAGGCTACTTCGTAGGCCATCCAACCAACCACGCCGCCGAGAAGACGGAGGAACCACCACACGCCGCCGGCGAGCAGAACCCGGTGACCGCGCAAACTCCTGGCGGTAGGTTCATGCTTTGCCGCTTCAGCTCATTCATTCATATAAAGGATCCAGACATGCACACATCGCTGTTCAGTTTTCTGGATTTGCTGTCTTCTTGCCAATTTAAAACTGGACCCATTTATGTTATCTGTCCGAATGTAAGATTACTTCGTTGGGCGTCCGGAGAGCCATCACAAGCAGCAACAAGCGGCAGTCCCGCAGCAAACCACTAAGCAGAGCACACCAAGCTTCTTGGCCAAATGGTAATCCTAATCTCTCATTAGCAGTATACACAAGGAAGGCGCCATATATCGAGTTCAAAATAACTTCACATCGACGTTCTCGTTAGTAGCAACTGCCGACTGATCAGTTGTTCTCATCTGTTTGTTTCTTCTCTGTCTCCGGCCTGCAGCTGTCCGTGCCTCGCCGGCGGTGGAGCTGCGGAATAGATCAAGAACTGCCTCTTGCTGCCCTGGTAAGGGCACCCATTGAATTATGCACAGGAGGATTGGAGTAAATTTGGGATGAGGCTCTATATATCAATGTATCTGAATTGCAACCTGTGCTATGGAAGCTGCTCTTTCTTTCTTTTTCATTGCTCCACTTTTGATCATTTATTTATACACATCCTTGTGCATCCATAACACTGCCACGTAGTGCAAATTGATCCAACCAGCTTGATTTATTTTCTTTCCCCCTCAAACGATACTTTCATTTCAAAAAGTGTAATTGTATTATTATTTACTTTGCTTGCGATTATTGTGAGCTTGTATTGATCATGAATTGCCATATCGTTTAAAAATACATGCGTCAAGTTAACTTTGAAGCTCTTTCAGGTCAGTCTTGTACATATGCTGTAGTTCAAATATCTGAATTTCATTTAACCACTTATATTTAATTAAACCATACATAAATCATAAATGGAGGGTTTTTAATATGATCAAATATATTGCTACTGCCTTCATGTAGTAAAAAAGGCGATTTCGATTCTCCGCCTACTAGCCCCAGAGCCATGGGCCACAAGACCCGTTAGGGCGAAACCCTGCTGACCTCGGCGCCGCTGCTGCAGCCGCTGGCCGCAGCCCCGGCGCCGGCTTCCCCCTCCTCCCCCTCCCGTCCCCTCCCTTCTTCCACCCCCGTCCTTCACCATCTGCGCGCTGAGGCCGGCCATGGCGACACAGCTGCGCCATCGCCATTCGGGAAGGCGCCGGCCATGACGGCCGCCCCCTCCCCGTCCCCTCCCTTCTTAAACCTCCTTCTCTTCCTTAATGGATGGTGTAAAAAGATCTTGAACGAAGACCCTAAGCGGAATCGCAGTGCGAGAAGATCCTATCTTAGATAGGTGATCGGTGAGCTGATTCTGATCTCGTACCACGTGGTGGTACTCGATACCGTAGAACTTCCCTTCGAGTTTCCTGATTTCGGCGCAATATGCGTCCATCTTCTCACTGGAGCAGGACCAGTCTTTGTTGAGCTGGTTGATGACTAGCGCGGAGTCCCCGTATACCATGAGACGTTTGACGCTGAGCTCGACGGCTATACGGAGTCCATGGAGACACGCTTCATATTCAGCGGCGTTGTTGGAGGCCGAAAAATGTATTCAGAGAATGTATCAGAGCTTATCCTTGGTCGGTGTAATGAACAGAATGCCAGCACCAGCACCGTTGATGTTGAGGGCACCGTCGAAGTACATCACCCAGTGCTCGGGGCAAGTAGCGGCGACGGGCTCTTAGATCTCGGTCCACTCAACGATGAAATCAGCGAGCACCTATCACTTGATGGTAGGCCTGCTTCTGAATTCGATGGAGTAAGTGTCGAGCTTGACATCCCACTTGATGATGTGGCCATTGGCCTCTTTGTTGCAGAGAATGTCCCCTAGAGGGAACTCGGTGACCACGGCGATCTTGTAATACTTGAAGAAGTGGCGGAGCTTGCGTGACGTGATTAGAATAGCATATAGCAGTTTCTGAACTTGAGGATAATGAGTTTTGGGCTCGTTAAGGACCTCGCTGATGAAGTAGACCGGACGTTGCACCTTATAGGCATGCCCAGCCTCCCCGTGTTTGATGATGATAGCTGTGCTAACGAGGTGAGAAGTGGCGGCGATGTAAATCAGTAGAGTTTCATCTGGTCAAGGCGCCGTCATGATTGGAGGCTTTGTTAGAAACAACTTGAGCTGCTCAAAAGCTGTATATGTCTCCTCCGACCAAGAAAAGTGCTCGGAGGCCTTGATGAGTTTAAAGAACGGTAGTCCCTTTTCACCGAGGCACGATATAAAGCGGCTTAGAGCAGCCATGCAGCCTGTAAACTTCTATATGTCTTTACGCAGGTCGTACGTTTCATGTTGGTGATGGCGGAGACCTTGTCGGGGTTGGGCTCGATGCCACGGGCGCTAATGATGTAGCCCAGGAGTATGCCGAATGGAACTCCAAAGATGCACTTTGAAGGGTTCAACTTCCATCTGTACCTTTTCAGGTTGGCGAACGTTTCTTTGAGGTCGGCGATGAGATTATCGGTAGTCTTGGACCTGACGACCACATCGTCGATGTAAGCTTTGATGTTGCGGTCTATCTATTGATCGAGGCACATCTAGATGGCCCTTTGGTAGGTCATCCTGGCGTTCTTGAGTTCGAAGGACATGGTGGTATAGCAGTATGCACCGAAAGGCGTGATGAACGACGTCTTGATCTGGTCATCTTCCTTCAGGGATATCTGATGATAGCCAGAGTAATAGTCGAGGAAGGAGAGCAGTTCACAGCCGGCGGTGGAGTCTACAACCTCGCCTATCCGAGGCAGACTAAAGGGGTCTTTAGGACAGTGTTTGTTAAGATCAGTGTAATCAACGCACATTCTCCATTCTTTATTCTTTTTTTGAACGAGAACATGGTTTGCTAACCACTTAGGATGATACACTAGTTTTATAAATCCGGCAGCTAGGAGCCGTTTTATTTCTACCCTAATAGCCTCCTTGTCTGGCGTGAATCGTCGAAGTTTCTGCTTGTTCGATTTGGCGGTCGGCGAGACATTCAAGAAGTGCTCGATCTTCTCCCGTGGTACCCCCGGCATGTCTGTAGGTTTCCAAGTAAACACATCGGCGTTGGCACGTAGGAAGGAGAGGAGCGTGCTTTCCTATTTGGGGGCGAGGTGAGCCCCAATCTTTAGGTCTTGGAGGGGTCGTCGAGGCCGAGGCCGACCTCCTTTGTTTCCTTGGACTTGGCGGAGGCGCGAGGAGGCTCTAGCAATGGGATCTCCAGGTCGTCGGCGGGCACCGTCTTGGCCAGAGCTGGCCGACCAAGTATGGTGTGGTAGGCGGTGTTGAAGTCGGCGACTTAGGGCGTGATTGGTAAGCCGAACCGGGTCGTCCTCGCACCGTTTAGTTGTCTGACCTCGTTCATGCAGCGTGTTTGGTTGCCCTCCTCGCACCTTTCGCCTGTATCCTTTTATTCATCTGCCCTCCTTCATCTCGCATGACTTCATCTTCTCAATTTTCACTTCCCTCTCCATGCAGGATGGCTTGATTCAGGGTCCCATGTGTCATACACTAAAAACTCACGTCCATGCATACAACCAAACAAGATGTTATCTCATACTGGACCAACAACAAAGACAACCAAACACGACTGAGTGCACGGTTTAAGCATGCATGTCACCATCATGGACCAGCTCTCTATCTCGACTCCCCTCACCAAAGCAACCAATCACGCCCTTAGAAGTTGATGTGTTCGATGCGGTAGTTGCTCCGTTGTTGTTGTCGTTGTCCGGCTTTTTAGCCTAGAACTCCTTAGCCAAGCCGAGGCAGTCCTTCATCTTATGCTTGGTGTTCTTATGGAGAGGGCACGGGCCGTCGATGATCTTTTTGTATTGCTCATCATAGTTGCGTTTGGCGCGTGGTTCGTCAACAGCGGCGATGATATGGTCTGGTCGGCGGCGATGATATTGACCAGACTTGGATCCTTCTTGCTGATCATGGCCACTTTCTCGATGGTGACTGCGGTCGTCGTAGAGGCGAGTTGGGCGATGAGTGCCCGCATCCTCGTTGAAGCGCACTTTGGCTTCTTTGGCGTCGGCGTATTGGTTGGTGGTTGTAATCATCTCCCCAATCCCCATGGGCGGCTTGTGGTTGAACTTGGAGCAGAGGTCATGGTGATGGAGTCCTCGAACAAAGGCGGTGATGACCTCAACTTCCGTGATGTTAGGAATAGAATTCCTCATCTCGGAAAAACGTTTGATGTAGCTATGGATGAGCTCAGATGGCTTCTGATAGATGTGGTTCAGATCATGCTTGGTGCCCGACCGAGTACACGTAGCCATGTAGTTGTCGGTGAAGACCTTCTTCAACTCTGCCTAGGATCCGATGGAGTCCAGGGCAAGGCTTGTGAACCATTTCATCACGGTTGGCATGAGCATGACGGGAAGATAGTTTGCCATGACATTGGTATCTCCTCCGACGGCGCGCATAACAGTGGCGTAAGCATGTAGCCACTGTGTGGTGTTCATCCGTCCCACGTAGGGCTCGACCCTAGTGATTTTGAAACCATGGGGCCACTGGAGAGTTCGGAGTGCCCTCGTTAATGCTGGGGGACCTTCGGGATTGTCAGCGTCATGATCTGCAGCATTGAGGGCGTTGAGCGGCTCAAGAGCTGAGTCTGGGTTACTGAACTCTTGCTCGTACTCTTGACGGTAGCGTACTTCATCTTCATGGCGACCGAAGTGCCGCTCGTCGATACGCCATCGCGTGTCTCGGAGATTGTTGAGGTGCGCTCGGACGTCCTGGTCGACCTCCTAGTTGTGTTCGCGAGGGTGTTCAATGCAGTTGCCCCTAGCTCCCCCTAGAGGGGTTGCCTGTGATCGCGGTGCTGGTCGGTGAAAAGACTTGGGCAACGATTAGATCTTGGCGCGGCTGATCGGCGAATGGAGCTTGTGGAGTATGAAGGTCTCTCATCCTGGCGGATCTCGTTGACCTAACAGTGCACCGCTTTAAGCATGGCGGCGACCTTGGCGACCTCCGGTGTCTGAGGGAGCCAGGCGAGCTCGTTGGCGGCCACGGCCAAGTTGGCACTTGTGGTTTTGTAGAAGTCGTGGCCGTCAACACGGAGAAACTTGTCGTCGAGGTTGCGTTGGAGTTGGCGTGGCCTTCCTTGCGAGTCGAGCTGAACCTCGGCCATCGCAAGGGCAGCCTCATTTGCTCGGCGCTGCGCATGATTGACGTTCCTGTTGATGCGGGCGGCGCGGTCCTCCTCGGTTTCCCCTTCCCGCGAGGGGCTATCGACGCTAACGTTGAAGATTGCACCTCCACGGAAGGGAGGTTGCTTAGTGGTGGTTTCGGCGATAGTCTCCGTAGAGCCCTAGGACTCAGAGTCTGGATTCTCCTCCTGGATGGTTTGGAGGAATGCTCTGGGGCATCGGCCGACATGTAGCATGTTGACAGCCAGTAGGAGCTGGTCGGTGAGAGGATGGACATCTCCAACCTAGTCAGTGAATTTGCCCCTTAGGGCATCTTGGTAGGTGGCGGCGACGCTGGTGAGCCTGAAGGGTAGGGCCGTAACCCCTAGAGTTTCCCGAGCAGTCTCTGATAGATCTGGATCGGAGGGTGGTCGACGCTGAACCAGAGTGGTCAGAGCCGATTCTGCGATGGAGAGGCAATCGAAGAGCTTCTAGCCAACCTGATCGATGGATGCGATCAGATCATCGTTGTTGATTTGCCTCCTCTGGTAGCAGGGAAGCAGGCGATGAGTTGTCGATGAAGGCGACCTCGGAGGCGGTTCCAAGATCAGATCTACAGTCGTAGGTGTTGGGGTGATCGGCGTAGTATTGATTTGCACCGGCTCGATGAGCTCTCCGACTCCATCAGCGTTGATGATCCATGAGATCGATTCGACCATGAAGATCTGGCTGAGCTGTGTGAGGGATGAAGAGCCTGCAAAACGTATCATCATGTTCGACATGGAAACAACGCGCACACCCCTACCTAGCGCGCCAACTGTCGATAGAATATCGTCGGCAGCCCTGCGAGGGGTATCCCACGAAAGTAGATTGATCGGCAGAGATGCGTGTAATCGAGAACAAGAAGGCAATAGAGACTCACAAGTTAGACAGGTTCAGGCCGTCAGTATGACGTAATACCCTATTGCTATGGTCTGTTGGATTGTATTGGCTATCGTATGATATTGCGTGAGTTTGGAGGGGGTCCCTGCCCACCTTATATAGTCCGGGGGGGGCAGGGTTACAAGTCGGTTAGATCTAGGAGATAACCGGAAAGTAATAACAGATTACAGGAATCATGGGATCATACGTATCCTAACAGATCTCGTAGTATCTTCAAGATATCTTCTCGGTGTCTTGTGGGAGACGCCGAGCAGCATCGTGCCCCGCAAGGCTTCATCTGGTGGGCTGGGCCACCCCTGGGGGCGCAGCCCATGTGGTCTGCCGTGGGTATCCGGGGTCGTACCCCCCACAAAGTTCAATTCTTTTGGTATATAATTTCGATAATAATTTTATGTTCTCACTATTGTAAATAAAGAACAAATGATTCTGCCGGGAATGTGGTAACAATTAATATTTCTATATAACTAAGAGTTGTATGGAGTTGGTAGTTGATTGGTCCTAGTCGTAGCACCCAAGTTGCGGGTAGTGTGGCACTTCCTAGTTGTGTGGTTTTTTTAGTCCTGTTTTCACTCAAAAACTAGTTTGACACTTGTTTTATTTTGCTTCTTCTAATATAAAATAGCGGCAAAGCTTTTAATTTGTTGTCCCTTCGAAAAAAATATTTCTATATAAATCTAACTACTCACTATGAGACTAGAAATATTTTGGCATTCTGAAGAGGCCCTAACTATGTGCTTAGTGGACACATCATTTTTACAGTTGTTACAAATATGTGTTTATAACTTTATATGTGTTGTTGTAATGATTTTGTTTGCAAATTATTGAAGCCAATTCATAGATAAAGGCTTGTGACCTATTTGCCTCCAATATATATTGTCGACCCTTTTGTTTCTTGTAATTGTGAGAAAGACATGCACTAATACACAAAACACAAATCCATCAACATTCACATCACAAAATGTCCACTCCATATCACCAACCTAGGGACATGCATGCACACGCTGAACGCACTCATGTGCCTTTAAATAGGTGGACGTCTCAATTTGTAAATCAGTGATAATGAAGTCCCGTTTCCATGACTTAGTACCTCCCAATTGGATTGTTCTGTTTGTCGACCAATTTTGGGGAAAAAAAATATGATATGTGCAAAGCAAGCAAACACAAATCTGTCTTTCAAACGGCCCCAAGGAACCAAATACTGTATGCAATGTCAAACTTGTCTCACATTACTGAACATTACAGGCACAGCATGTGGCTATCTGCCAAGAACTCATGACCGTATGAGCTTTTAAGAAGTGAGCACAATCCATAAAAGGAACCTCTGCCTTTAAATTGTGTTAAACTTTGCCTCATAAAAGTACATGTGCCAATGTTAAGCCCACAGTTTTCTCTACCAATATAAAAAGCACCAGTTGCAAACTTCCCTACAGCCACCCAACCAACCAATAACCCTGCAGTCATGATCTTTTTTACATGCAAAAAAAAATGCACCTAGAAAAAACACATCTTTAAAACGAACGCATCAGATTCAATCTTGCCTCTCCTTTCTCTTGGTCACTGAAATCGAAAGGCCCAGCTTGTTTGGATCAAACCTCATGACTCATCCCGCGGGCACCTCCGCCCCACGCGTGGCTCTCCCTCTCCCGACTTTTTTCTCCCCCAGGCCCGACTCCGAGTCCTCTCCCCTCCCTGCCCCACCATGTCGCTCGCGCACCCCTTCATCTCTCTCCCGAGGCGGCGCGCCGGCACGAGCGGTCCCCAGCGTCCCTCCTCCCTCACGCCATCAGGGCAAGCCCACGCAGGGGCGGACCCAGGGCCCGGCAACCCTGGGCACCTGCCCGGGCTTCGCTGCAAGTCTGCAATTGCGCCTGAAAGGTCTCCGAGGTCGCACAGGCACACACCAAACAGATACGAGTAGATTTTTTTTAGCACTAACAGATACGAGTAGATGCTAGCAGCTTTCGTGTGACTTGGACAGAGCGAGTTGGTTCCAAAATGTAGTACTGGAGTAGTAGCAGAAAAGCAAACCCGCCTAGTGAATAGAGGCTCATTAATTAAGTGAAAATCGGCTGTTTAAACTAGAGCAGCAGTGCATATTGTGCGCAAGGCACAACGAATTAGCTAATTAATTAGTAATGATGAACCGGCCTATGGTTGCACGTGAGGTCACATATTTCTTGCTTGTCTTCGGGGAGTTGTAGTTCTAAAACTCTGATACTCACAGCAAGGCGAATGGCTGTGCTATGCTCCGGCACCTGTGTCACTGTCTTTGTCATTGTGTGCGTGCTATCTTGCTATGCAAGTTGAATCGTAAGAAGACCTATTGTTAAGATAGTCTCAACTCAAAATTGTAAGATAGTTTTTTAAGCCATGTATACTTTGCACAAAAAAAATAAACTCTCAATGGATGGTTACATTAAAATATATTTTCTATTTTTATCCAATTACCTGTACATCTCTTTCTAGCTTATTTCTCTTGTACACATAGTGTTGGGACCTAATACTGGGTTACCCAATAAGGTGGAACTAATAGTCATCAAACGTTGATGCTCCCAAATAGACGAAAACGTAGCTACACTTCTTGCCCGGAGGACTGAAGATTGGCTCCACCTCACCCGACGTCTGAGGGCAGGCTCCACCTCGCCCGACGGCTGAGGGCAAACTCCGCCTCGCCCGACGGCTGAGGGCTGGCTCTGCCTCGCCCGACGTCTAAGGGCAGGCTCCGCCTCGCCCGGCGGCTAAGGGCTGGCTCCGCCTCGCCCGGCGGCTGAGCGCTGGCTCCGCCTCGCTCGACGACTGCACCCTGCTCCTTCATAAGGACGCAAGTCAACCGCAGTACCGAGGACCATGCCCTGCACACCTGCAGGAAGGTACCGTTAGGATACGACGGGACGGGCGCTTTAAGCCCTTTCCGGCCTGACTGAGCCCGAACAGTGTTGTAGGCGTCGACTTTTGTCTTATAGTGTTGTGGGCGCCGCCGTCAGCCCTCGGACACGGATCCTGACACAAGCATACGACAACCACTACAATCCAAGAGAGAACTCACGTCATCAACAGTAACAGGCGTATAGTTACATCACCGTCTACTCCCCACAGAGTCATGGCTCGGCGCCCTGACACACCACACCATCCACCGAGGGAGGATGGGACGTGATCATTCGCTGAAACGAAGCCAGAGCCCTCAGGATCAGCGAAACATGCTATCCCTGGCGTGGTCTGCCATGTCAGCAGGGTAGGCTCAGGGGAAAAGGAAGACCCAACATCTTTGAAGGACCTTCTCTATCTTTGGTTTTTTCCTCTTTCTCCCATCTGTAATCCCTGCTCCCCCTTGGTCTATAAAAGGGAGGGCAGGGCATCCCACTAAAGGGAGGGATCGATTCAATACACAACACATAGCCAAGCGGCAACCAAGCTCTTGGCATCCTTTCGACCTTTCCATCAGAGACTTTGGACCTATCCCTCTCTTGACCGTTTGTACCCCCTACTATGAACCTTTTTCGGTACTAATAACATGAGCAGCAGCAAACTGGACGTAGAGACATTCTGCCCGAACCAGTATAAACCTTGTGTCCTTTAGTACACCATCCGAGCCTAACGCGCAACAAATATAAATTTACTAGTTGGTGTTTGTTCGAAACACCAATAGTTGTCACGCCAGGTAGGGGCCTTTGCGCTTTCCAAATCAGGCCTCGGATGGCTAGCCACGCAATCAGCTGGGTCCCGGGTGTACACGTGCGTTTCGATGACCTAGACTTCATCATCACGGTGGGAGGAGAGTTGGTGTTGGCCCACGTTGCCATCCAGTCTCTCCCCTCCATTGGCTTCAACTACGGGAGGCTTGAGCGCCAGCCCGGCGTCTCCCTTGGACCCCAGTCGTCCAGGGAGGACCCATGCCGTCTCACCCTCTCTCCGGAACACTCTGCATGGAGCGCCTCGACGGCGCTTCCGTTCGGTCTCCGCAATGCCGCGGGGACCGTAAGCCAACTTGTGGCACAGCGTATGATCCCGTCCCCCGTGAATAATGAGTTTGTGGGGATGATCGAAAGCGTCACAGAATCCCTCCATGGCCTCCTCGCGGAGGGTCCAGGGTCAAACTCTGGCTTTGACTCCAGCAGGGGGAGCCATCACCCCTCCCGGAAATGTTTCATGGCGGGTACCCCCGAGGGACACGTTGAAAGCATCTCCGCGGAGGAGGCTACCCCGGCAGGCAACCTCAATGGCGAAACCAAAGGGGAGACAGCGGCCCCACCTCGCGTAAGGGTGGAGCAGCTGAGAGCCCGAAAGCAGGAGATCGATGAAGTTGGACAATAGCTTGTGTGGGAATACGTGGAGGTCGATCGGGAGATCGAATGCCGCGGAGACGGTGGGCGTGCACGCGCCGTGGCCCATGACGTAAATCGAAGGATCATCACCGATGATGAAACCCTTCTTCACTTCGCTTGGGCAAGCCAAAACATCGCCGCCGCAACGGCCTTACTCCATGGCCTTCCAGAGGCCGCAACGCCCGAGGATCGTCGGGTCCACCGTGAAATTCGCACGCTGCTAGAGCGTGCGACGGCGCAGCAGGCAGAAAGCTTGTTGTCTCGGCGACGCGAGCTCGACACTAGCCAACGCACGCCCTTGGTGCGTCCCACCAGGGATGCATCAGTCCACCAGGCACCACAAGGTGGCAGGTAGCACGCTGCGATCCCGATACATCAACGTCTCAGCCGCAACCGTGATGCACGCAGCACCCTCGACGCCCGTAGACGCACCTACAGCGACCCAAGAGAAGGAGCCCACCGTAGCTATCATCCTCGTCGCGGCTGATGCTATAACAGCAGCGAGGACTAGAGCCCGAGCCCTGGCCTACTAGGCCCTCAGGCCTTCGGCCGGCACATCCTCAATGCTGCTTTCCACCAAGGTATCGACCACCTACCAATATCCCTAAGTACTCTGGGGAGACAAACCCTAGACTTTGGCTCGAAGACTATCGGCTTGCCTATCAAGCCAATGGTGCGGATAATGATGACTTCATTATCCACAACCTTCCACTGTTCTTGGCCGATTCGGCGCGAGCGTGGTTGGAGCACCTGTCGTCCAATGCAATCCAAAGTTGGGCGGATTTGAAGGAGATCTTTGTGGGAAACTTCCAGGGCACATACAAGCACCCTGGGAACCCATGGGACCTCAAGAACTACTGTTAGAAGGCCGGTGAGACCCTCCGTGGGTACATCCAGTACTTCTCCCGATAATGCAACGAGCTCCCCAACATCGCCGACGCCGACGTGATAGGAGCCTTCCTGTTCGGGACAACCTGCGAGTCTTTGGTTCATAAGCTAGGACGCAAGGGCCCGCAAACCACGAAGGAACTCCTGGACATCGCCACCAGCCACGCCTCAGGAGAAGAGGCGGTTGGAGCGATCTTCGATCGCCTCGAGGGCAAGGCAAGGCGGGACGAGGGTGCCGGCGAAGGCACCTCCAATCGTTCTGCCAAAAGGAAGAATAAGAAGCAATGTCGTGAGGACTCGCTCATGACCGCTGCTGACCACAAGGGTGGTCAGAAGCCCACAGAGGGCACTCCGAACCACTTCAAAAAATTACTTGAGGGGCCGTGCCCGAACCACACCTTTCGTGTTAGGCATCTGCTTAAGGACTGCGGCCTCATGCGATGGTTCTTGTCCAGAGGCTCCAACAAAGGGGAGCAGGGGAAAGACCCTCCCCCCACTACGAATGATGCTGAGGAGAAGGATGATGGCTTTTCAGTGTCGGATGGCTGACTTATGATCTTTGGAGGATCAACGGCCTACGACTCCAAACGTCGTTAGAAGGTCATGCATCGTGAAGTCTACACGGCCCAACCAACCACACCTCCCTTCCTCCGGTGGTCGGAGTCAACCATAACCTTCGATCGGACCGACCATCTGGATACCGTCCCCCACCTAGGAAGATATCCGCTTGTGGTCAACACAATCGTCGGCCCAAAGCAACTCACCAAAGTGCTGATGGATGGGGGCAGCGCCCTCAACATCATGTACGCCAAGACACTCGACAAGATGGGCGTTGACCGGACGCGCCTCCGCCCAACCCGAGCACCTTTCCATGGCATCGTTCCTGGGAAGTAGGCCATGCCACTCAGGCAGATCGACCTGCGCGTTACCTTTGGGGATTAGTTCAATTATATAGAACTGAGACCCTCACCTTCGAGGTGGTTGGGTTCCCCGAAACCTTCCATGCCATCCTGGGATGTCCATGCTACGTGAAGTTCATGGCCGTCCCCAACTACACATACCTCAAGCTAAAGATGTCAGGCCCCCACGGGGTCATCACCGTCGACACCTCCTTTCAGCGTGCCTACGAGTGCGAGGTCAAGTGTTGCGGCCATGCCACAGCAATCGCTGCCTCTGGGGAACTCACCGCCCTCAAGGAGGAGGTAGCTGAAGAAGCACCCGATGCCAAAAAGTCGACCAGGTCATTTGAATTGGTAGAGGGCTCCAAGGAGGTCCTCATAGATCCCAGCAGCTACGAGGGTAAAATAGTACGCATTGGTACCACGCTTTCCTCCAAATAGGAAAGCGCTCTCGTCGACTTCCTCCGCGGCAACAAAGACATCTTTGCGTGGAAACCCTCGAATATGCTAGGCATTCCAAGGGAGGTCGCCGAGCATACCTTGAAAATCCACCCAGGCTCTAGGCTAGTGAAGCAACACCTGCATCGCTTCAACGAGGAGAAACGCAGGGCCATCGACAAGGAGATAGCCAAACTTTCGGTGGCTGGGTTCATCAAGGAAGTATACCACCCAGAGTGATTAGCTAATCCCATTCTTGTACGAAAGAAGAGCAGGAAATGGAGGATGTGTGTTGACTATATGGGTCTCAACAAGGTGTGCCCAAAGGATCCGTTCCCTTTTGCCACGCATAGACCAAATAGTCGACTCTACCTCGGGGTGCAAAACCCTCTGCTTCCTTGATGCATACTCCGGCTACCATCAAATTACGATGAAAGAGTTCGACTAGCTTGCAACATCTTTCATCACCCCCTTTGGATCATTCTGCTACGTCTCAATGTCGTTCGGTCCGAAGAACACTGGGGCTACGTACCAGCGTTGTATGCAATGCTTCGGGGACCTCATTGTAACACCTCTGGTGTTTTGACCTAATACTAAAATTTGACATGTCATCATGTGCATTGCAAAGCATTCATATAGTATAAAGTTTTGAATGCATTCACTAAATAAGGTTTATTTCATAATGTTATTATTTCATGTGATGTGTTTCAAAAACCCTAAATAAAGATCATGACCACAAGGGTCAAATTTCATGTGATCATGTGAGACCATGTATCATTTGACTCAAATAACCCTAATGGGCCATGTTACTGGTAAAAAAAATCAAAATCTAAGTAAAAGGAAGACAAATCAAATTTGAATTCATTTTCAAATTATAAAAGTCCTTTTTGCCCCTTTTGACTAATTCAAAATCCATGAGGAATTTAGGGTTGAGGCAAAAAGCAAAGTTGGAGATTATTTTATGTAGATCAACTTTGGTATTCAAAGTTTTTCAAGTTTACATATAAAATTTGGAGTAATTTTGAAATGATTCAAATGCTCAAATGCACCCCAAATTCAAATTTCAAAATGGAGGCAGAATTTGAAAATGTTCCTAGAAGCAAAGTTGTAGAGTTTGAAAAATTGAACAACTTTCATTTTTGGAGATTTTCAACTTCTTTAGAAAATTTGGGAGTAATTTGAAAAAATGGAAGCAGTGGCAGTTCTGTAATTATTTCACAAAAAATCAACTCCACCTCACTGCTTGCCGCCGGCGCCACGCGAGAGTCACCGCCGATCAAATTTCGCCGCTTTCACGCGTAGTGACACGCTGCCATCTCCGTGGCGAGCTCGCCTGTGTGCTGTCGACACCGCACCCCTTCCTTCTTTCTATAAATAGGAACGAGCCGCTGTCATTTCGCAGTTTCCTATCGACTGTTCGCCGCCGGTGACATTGCCGCGATCGTCAAATTCATCCTCGTCGGACCACCTCAGGCCAATTGCGTTGGCCAGCAGCTCCGCCTCACCTTGCCGCTCATTCCCGACCTGCTCGCCTCGCTTCTAGCCGATCAGCACCACCGCGCGACGTCGTCTTCTTCGGAGCCGGCCGAAGCTCCGCCGCGACCCACCTCACCGTGGCCAGGGTGATTCAGTACGTCTCCGCCTGCACCAAGTACGTCATCATGATCACGGTGAGCTCCTGAGCGTGATGCTCACTCTTCTTTTGACTCTACTGCACCGTAGCCCTAGCTACATCGACCGCCGTTGAGTCCGAGCCACCATGGCCAGCGTAGAGTTCCATCCGGTGTGCCCTTTGCTGTTCTGAGGGTTGGGATAGATTCGCGACATGGTGTAGATCATGTAGGTGCAGTCCGTCTCACCGGAGAGTCACCACCAGCGCGTTTTGCTGGCCGGAGCTGGCCGCGCCGCCGTGTCTTGTTCCCTGTCGCTGACGAGTGGGGTCAGTCTGTCAGTGAGAAGGGAGAAGAAGAACAGTGAAAATTGTTATTTTCTAATTTTTGAATAGTGCAGCAATTTTTTCAATTTTGTAGGAATTTATTTACACATCCAAAAATTCTGAAAATTTGTGGGTAGCTTCTGTACCTGATCTAGTATGGTATAAAAATTTGAAACATGAAATTTGAATAAATTTTTAATGTTCAAATATTCAGTCCATTAATTAATAAATGCAATTTCCATGATTTTTGTAAGTCACTATATAACTCCAAAAATTATGAAATTTGTTTTGGTACACTAATTTGTCATGAGGAAGCTTACATAAAAATTTGACCTCAATTGGACAAAGTTTATTTTATACCTAATGTAGACTTAATTATTTAATTAATTATTCATTTAATTAATGTTTAATCAATTAGGATTTGTTTGACTTTAGAATTGATTGTTGACCTTGGGTCATTAACTTATAATGATCCTTAGTACCTTAATTAGTATTTGAACTCATACCTAATTTGTAATTAGTAAATCTTAATGACATTTCATGTGATAACAAAGGTCATTAACAAGTTAACTCGTCGAAACCCTAAGTGTTGATTAGTGTTGGATCTTGTTTTGGTCATGTTTTGTGACTAGTAGGGTTCCAAGATCCATTTGGTCAAGTCACATGTGTGGATCTTAATGGTAGGATTGCAAGTTGGTTTTGTTGGCTTGCAACTGTACCGTGAAATAAAATCATTTGCGGGTGTTTTTACATTTCATGTACCGTGAAAGCATCATGTTTACATTATCATCATGTTAAAGCATATGTTATCATTTCATGTAGAACCCGAGAACGAAACAATTCTTGTTGAGCAAGTTCTGGAAGAATCCCCGGTTGTCACAGGATTCGATAATTGTGGTACTGATCCGGAACCTGAGATCGTCAACGAAGGCAAGCCCCGGTTTATGCATTAAGCCCTTATCTTGTTTACTTTGAAAAGTTTATCACCTATGTTACTTATTGCATTAAGTTGTTTAATTCAAATGTTACCTACTTGATGCATTACCTACCTTGATAATTGTTTACCATCCTTGAAGATGTTTTCATTTACAAAGGCGTAGAATGCTTTATGGTAGGCTTTCAAAGTAAAAGTTTCAATACAATCAAAGATGGCATACTGGCCAAAGAAAGAAAGAATGTAGAATGAACTAGAGACTAGTCGGGTAACTTATCTTGAATGTTGGATAATGTTGCCGGCTATGTCGCTTAAAGGCCACTCATTGTGGATCTTCTGAACAAGACACTTTGTAGTACTGGTCACATACTCCGATAAGCCTACTTCGGCTAATCCGATACTAAGATGAATGCCCACGCACTGGGAGTGGAGAGATGGCAGGAGTAGCGTGTACCCTCGTGGCTAGAATGTGGCCAGATTTGAGGTGTGTTGTGCTCTCGGGTGGTGTGGAGATGGCTTAGTATAGGAAGATCTGGTAGCGAGGTTGATATATGCAAGATTAAATTCTACATATGTCATGTGATAAGGAATCCCCAGCTGGGACTTGAATCAATTCGAATTGCCGGTGCTCCACGGTTATGGAGACTCGATTCATTACAGAAGCAATGTAGTACTGGTGAATTACTAAAATATGAGAAAAGAATGGAATGAGAAGGAATGGAATACGAGAAATGTACATTTAGTTTGAGATAATGAACAAAAGGTACTTAGTGGTAAAACTTGAAAATAGAATGAAGAATAGTAAGCTTTTGGCAAAGAACTTTTGAATCTTTCTACATCCTTACCTTACCCCAAACCCCTGCATCTCCAAAGTCTTTAACCCCATTACGTCGGGTTAGTCTTGTTGAGTACTTTTGTACTCAGGGTTTGTTAACCCTTATTATAGGTGAGTCGCATGCGTAGGCTTGTTTTGGTCCCTGCTGCATGTCGGTGTTTGAAGTCAACGATGATGAGGAATAATGAATGGCCTTTGGACAAGGCGCTAGTTTGTATGATAAATAAAGTTAATGTAATATTATCCCGCTACTATGGTTGTATAACACTTATGGTATTGTAAGTTTGAAAACAACTGGTTTGTAATTATGTTATCTTAAGACTTCCGCTATCTTTTACTCTGGTATATATTTGAATAAACTGTTGTAATCTGTAATGACTATGATTGGGATCCTGTTTGAAAAGAGAATCGTGGATGATTTGGGTTTCCCGAGGACACCCGACAGACCTATTGAGTTGTTGGGAACTCATGTACGCTATCCGAGGTCTGTTAAGACAACGATAGGTGCACGTGGGCCCGATTCCTTAGGAGGTTCTACCACAGCTGGTATCAGAGCAGTTCCCATCTAAGATCATTGTAGGGTACTTTGGAAAACCTTCAAAATGATTTGGATCAAAGAAAGTAAACTTGATATTTTGAAAGTTCAATTTCTTTCTTCTTACCTTTGATCTAGACTCAATCCTGACTTATTTGAAAAGTTTGTGGCGGATAATATGATTAGGTTTGTCCTATGTATTAAAAATCTAGTACTTATGATTATATTAATCTTTTGTACTTAGATTCATAAGATCGATTCATGCATCATGCTTAAGTACATTGCATAATAAATCCCCTTAATAGTGGTTGGGTAAGTAATGTCAATCCCATTCTTGCTAACCTCCATCATCCTCAAGCTATTCTTATAGTCCTACCTTGAATTCTATAGGCTATGGCAAAGACCAAGAAAATCGCACGCAAGTCCACCGGACCTCATGGAGTCCCGCGTCACCAATTGGCACCAAGAAATCACGAGCTTGGTGAAGGAAGTTCTAAGAACCTAGGAGAGGAAGGATCTTCAAGTAACCCCGCCAACGTTGAGAACCTTAACAAGGAGCTCAACACTCTTCGTCGAGCTCATGCCAAAGATCAAGAGGAGTTGGCGGAAATGCAAAGAGGTATCACCATGACCATGGAGCTGTAGAATGAAGCCTGGACATGAGAAGATGCGGCCAATGAACGCGTCAATGAGTTGGAGTTCTACGTAGAAGACCTAGAGATGGACAATGCCATTCTTCATGAGAATGTCCATATGATGTATGCTCAACTTCATCCTCCTTATGGGGATGGTGAAGTTACCGATGAAGAAATTATTGTAGCTCTAGGAGAAGTCAAGAATGAAGAAGAGGAGGAGGACCCTAAGGAGTTAGTGTACTTCTTAGATGAAGATGAGGTTTCGTCTGATATGGGCATGGATGCCGAAGACTGAAAGCTTGGAGTAGTAGTAGTTCCTTTACTGCTTTCCTAGAAAACTAGGGTTGTATTGTGGGATACAAGACATGTAATATAAATAAGAACCCTTTGTAGCATGAAACCATTTAAATGCTTTCAATAAAGAATAATGTAAGTAAATGTGTTTCTCTAACAGATGCCTCGTCCTATCACCCGAACTGGTGCTAGTGGCTCGCATGACGATGATGAGTGCCCAAATCCTCCACCAATACCCTTGACTATGGCAGATGCCATAGCCGCACTCGTCAACGCAACGATAGAGAATGCCAGGCTATTAAGGGAGTTGGCGCAGAACCAGCAGGCACCATACCCTAATCGTGGCCGTCGTAATGGAAATGACGAGTCAACTTATGTGGATTTTACTAACACACGTCCGCCTGTGTTCTCTAAGGCAGACGAACCTTTAGAAGCTGATGATTGGCTTAGGACAATAGAGAAAAAGTTTGAGCTGATCCACTGTACTGAGGTTCAAAAACCAAGGTTTGTGGCACAGCAACTCCGAGGAGCTGCTGGTGCCTGGTGGGCAAATTTGGTAGCCGTACAGCCCGCTGGTCACCAAATCAACTGGAGGGAATTCAAGGATGCCTTCAGGGCACACTATATTCCGGATGGTGTGATGACCATGAAGTTGGAAGAGTTCTTGGTTCTTAAGCAAGGGGAGCACCCAGTGATGCATTATGTTGGGCATTTCAACCACCTGTCGCAGTATGCTATTGAGTATGTGAATACTGACAGGAAGAAAAAGAATCATTTTCTTAGAGGCTTGAACACTAAACTTCAGACCATGATGGCAGCCTATGGTAATGCAACTTACCGTGAGACAATCAACATTGCTATCGCTTCGGAAGAGAATTATCGCCGACACAAGGAGGCGAAGAAGAAGAAAATATTTGCTTCCGGATCATCTAGTGGCAAGCGTCAGAAGATAGTATACCATCCTCAGAATCATGGCCGTACGCCATTTCACCCACAACAAGGCCAAAGCAGGCAGCAAATCTTCATTCGCCCTGCAACTAATACGCCTTATACTCATCAAGTACCGCAGCAGCAGAACAATACAAATAATGCAAACCGCAATGCTACTCCCCAGAATCATAATTTTCCATGCTATAATTGTGGTAAACCTGGGCATTTTTCTCGAGAATGTCCGTATCCTAGGAAGAACAATCCTGATGCAACCAAAGCCCCTGTTAATCAAGCCCAAAATCAGTACAAGGGCAATGCTCAGAACCATCAAAAGGGTTCGGCTGAGAAGAAAACTGGAAGGGTATTCTATACGCAAGTGGAATCTATTCCAGAAGGAGAACCAGTTATGATGGGTATGTTTCCCATTGCTAAGCATCCTGCAATTATCTTATTTGATTCTGGTGCATCCCATACATTCATCAATCATACATTTGTTGTGAAGCATGGGATAGCTATTGGGGAAACAAAAGAACCCTATCATATACAGTCGCCTGGGGGACGAATCTGTACAAGGGAGGTAGTTCAGCATGTACCTATTGATTTGGGAGGATATGAGTTCCCTACCAATATGCTGATATTAAAGGATCAAGATATAGATGTGATCCTTGGTATGTACTGGCTAACTTAACACGGGGCTATCATAGATGTCCTGCATAGAACAATAAGGGTAAATGCACCTGACAGGAAAACCCAACTTCTCATCCAACTTCCTTTTCCTAAGAGTATAGTGGAAACAGTCTATGCAACTGTTGTTAAAGGGGCCGAGGAAATTTTTGTGGTATGTGAGTTTACGGATGTCTTTCCCGATGACCTGCCTAGTCTGCCACCAGACCGAGACGTAGAGTTCAGAATTGATCTGAAACGAGGGACAGCACCAGTGTCCAGAAGAGCATATAGGATGCCACCGAAAGAATTAGCAGAATTAAAAATGCAACTACAAGAGTTGTTAGACAAGGGTTTCATTCAACCCAGTTCATCACCTTGGGGATGTCCTGCTATTTTCGTGAAGAAGAGGGACCAAACCTTAAGGTTATGTGTTGACTATCGGCCATTAAATGAAGTCACCATCAAGAACAAATACCCCTTACCCCAAATTGATTTGCTTTTTGATCAACTTGCGGGAGCTAAGGTATTCTCAAAGATAGACTTAAGATCAGGCTACCACCAGATTAAGATCAGACGTGAAGATGTGCCGAAGACAGCATTTACTACCCGATATGGTTTATATGAGTATCTAGTCATGTCTTTTGGGCTAACCAATGCCCTAGCTCATTTCATGTACCTGATGAACTCAGTTTTCATGCTTGAGTTAGATAAGTTTGTCGTGGTGTTCATAGACGACATTCTTATCTATTCTAAGAGCAAAGAGGAACATGCGGAACATCTCCGTATTGTTCTACAAAGGTTAAGAGATCACCAACTATATGCCAAATTCAGCAAATGTGCATTTTGGTTAGAGGAAGTACAATTTCTAGGTCATGTACTATCTGCTGAAGGTATAGCTGTTGATCCGAGCAAGGTAGAAGAAGTCCTTAACTGGAGAGCACCTACAACTGTTCATCAAGTTCATAGTTTCCTAGGGTTGGCAGGGTATTATCGTCGGTTCATCCCTGACTTCTCCAGAACTGCGAAGCCAATTACTGGATTGTTGAAAAATCAAACAAAGTTTGTATGGTCAACAGAATGTGAAGAGGCCTTTCAGACATTGAAGAAGTTGCTGACAACTGCACCAGTATTAGCACAACCTGATATTGAGAGGCCATTTGATATCTATTGTGATGCATCTGGAATTGGTATTGGCTGTGTTCTTATGCAAGAAGGCAGAGTCATAGCATATGCTTCCAGACAACTTAAGAAATATGAAGAACATTATCCCACCCATGATCTTGAATTAGCTGCTGTTGTCCATTCACTTAAGATTTGGCGACATTATTTATTGGGCAATATATGTCATATCTATACGGATCACAAAAGTTTGAAATACATCTTCACCCAGTCAGAGTTGAATATGAGGCAAAGAAGATGGTTGGAACTTATTAAAGATTATGATTTAGAAGTGCACTATCATCCGGGCAAGGCTAATGTGGTTGCCGATGCCCTGAGTCGCAAGAGTCATTGTCATTGCCTAATGGAAGAACCGATGCAGCGAACATTGTGTCAAGAGATGGAGCATCTGAAATTACAAATCATACAACAAGGTTCCCTGTCCAACATTGTAGTTGAGTCCACTATCAAAGATCAGATCATTGCTGCTCAACAGAAAAGTAAGGGCATAGCCCATATTAAGGATAAAGTCAGATCTAGGAGACCAACATGTTTCAAGATTGATGAATCAGATGTCGTATGGTTCAAGGATAGGTTGGTAGTACCCAAAAATCTAGAGCTACGAAAGCAGATTCTTGATGAAGCTCATTCTACAAGATACTCCATTCATCCGGGTAGCAACAAAATGTATCATGATCTGAGAAAGAGATATTGGTGGACCAAAATGAAAATAGAAATAGCTCAATATGTAGCCAAGTGTGATATTTGCCAGAGAGTCAAAGCGGTTCATATGAAGACTACAGGTCCATTACATTCATTGCCAGTTCCATCTTGGAAGTGGGAAGATATCTGTATGGACTTCATAGTAGGGTTGCCTAGGACATCTGCAGGATATAATTCAATATGGGTTATTGTTGATTGTCTGACCAAGATAGCTCATTTCCTACCAGTCAGAGATAAATATCGAGCAGAGCAGTATGCAAAGATTTATCTTGATAGAATCTTCAGTCTGCATGGGGCACCTAAGACTATTATCTCTGATAGAGGGTCATTATTCATATCCAAGTTTTGGAAAAGTCTACACGAGTCTTTGGGAACTAAACTTATCCGTAGTTCTGCTTATCATCCGCAAACAAACGGACAGACTGAAAGGGTAAATCAAATTCTTGAAGATATGTTAAGAGCATGTGTTCTTTCCTTTGGTGTTAAATGGGATGAATGCCTTCCCTTAGCTGAATTCTCATATAACAACAGCCATCAAGAGAGCATTAAAATGGCACCATTCAAAGCACTGTATGGCCGTAGGTGCCAAACACCTTTAAATTGGTCAAAAGCTGGAGAACGTTGGTTCTTTGGACCGGATGTGGTCAAGGAAGCTGAAGAGAAAGTTAAACTCATACAAGCCAATATGAAGGTAGCTCAATCCCAATAGAAAAGCTATGCTGATAAGAGGAGACGACCGCTAGAATTCAAAGTGGGAGATTTTGTCTACCTCAAGGTATCACCGATGAAAGGAGTTCATCGTTTTGGGATTCGGGGAAAGTTGGCACCCCATTATGTAGGTCCTTTTCAGATCCAACAATGATGTGGACCAGTCGCCTATCGCGTCAAGCTACCAGATCACATGTCAGCGGTACATGATATCTTTCATGTGTCTTAGTTAAAGAAGTGTCTTCAAGTACCTGGCCAAGAAATCAACTTTGGTGATGTAGAACTAGAACCTGATTTGACTTATGCTGAGTACCCCATTAGAGTCTTAGATCAGAAAGATCGAGTCACTCATAGACGTACAATCAAGTTCTACAAAGTACAATGGAATCAACACACGGAAGATGAAGCTACTTGGGAGTCCGAGGATTACTTAGAAGAGAACTTTCCTGACTTCTTCGCTTCTATCTAGTTGCAATACCTTATCTATATTGTAACTTGTCTTGCTGTTAACAGAATGGAAAACCCCCTCACTAGCCTTTTGAATAAAGTTATGATGTGTTAGCTTGACACGTTTCCTTTTCCATTACTTAGCCTTAAGTTTTAAATCTTGGGACAAGATTTCTTTAAGGGGGAAGGGTTGTAACACCTCTGGTGTTTTGACCTAATACTAAATTTTGACATGTCATCATGTGCATTGCAAAGCATTCATATAGTATAAAGTTTTGAATGCATTCACTAAATAAGGTTTATTTCATAATGTTATTATTTCATGTGATGTGTTTCAAAAACCCTAAATAAAGATCATGACCACAAGGGTCAAATTTCATGTGATCATGTGAGACCATGTATCATTTGACTCAAATAACCCTAATGGGCCATGTTACTGGTCAAAAAAAAATCAAAATCTAAGTAAAAGGAAGACAAATCAAATTTGAATTCATTTTCAAATTATAAAAGTCCTTTTTGCCCCTTTTGACTAATTCAAAATCCATGAGAAATTTGGGGTTGAGGCAAAAAGCAAAGTTGGAGATTATTTTATGTAGATCAACTTTGGTATTCAAAGTTTTTCAAGTTTACATATAAAATTTGGAGTAATTTTGAAATGATTCAAATGCTCAAATGCACCCCAAATTCAAATTTCAAAATGGAGGCAGAATTTGAAAATGTTCCTAGAAGAAAAGTTGTAGAGTTTGAAAAATTGAACAACTTTCATTTTTGGAGATTTTCAACTTCTTTAGAAAATTTGGGAGTAATTTGAAAAAATGGAAGCAGTGGCAGTTCTGTAATTATTTCAAAAAAAATCAACTCCACCTCACTGCTTGCCGCCGGCGCCACGCGAGGGTCACCGTTGATCAAATTTCGCCGCTTTCACGCATAGTGACATGCTGCCATCTCCGTGGCGAGCTCGCCTGTGTGCTATCGACACCGCACCCCTTCCTTCTTTCTATAAATAGGAACGAGCCGCCGTCATTTCGCAGTTTCCTGTCGACTGTTCGCCGCCGGTGACATTGCCGCGATCGTCAAATTCATCCTCGTCGGACCACCTCAGGCCAATTGTGTTGGCCAGCAGCTCCGCCTCACCTTGCCGCTCATTCCCGACCTGCTCGCCTCGCTTCTAGCCGATCAGCACCACCGCGCGACGTCGTCTTCTTCGGAGCCGGTCGAAGCTCCACCGTGACCCACCTCACCGTGGCCAGGGCGACTCAGTACGTCTCCGCCTGCACCAAGTACGTCATCGTGATCATGGTGAGCTCCTGAGCGTGATGCTCACTCTTCTTTTGACTCTACTGCACTGTAGCCCTAGCTACATCGACCGCCGTCAGGTCCGAGCCGCCATGGCTAGCGTAGAGTTCCATCCGGTGTGCCCTTTGCTGTTCTGAGGGTTGGGATAGATTCGCGACATGGTGTAGATCATGTAGGTGCAGTCCGTCTCACCGGAGAGTCACCACCGGCGCGTTTTGCTGGCCGAAGCTGGCCGCGCCGCCGTGTCTTGTTCCCAGTCGCTGACTAGTGGGGTCAGTCTGTCAGTGAGAAGGGAGAAGAAGAACAGTGAAAATTGTTATTTTCTGATTTTTGAATAGTGTAGCAATTTGTCAATTTTGTAGGAATTTATTTACACATCCAAAAATTCTGAAAATTTGTGGGTAGCTTCTGTACCTGATCTAGTATGGTTTAAAAATTTGAAACATGAAATTTGAATAAATTTTTAATGTTCAAATATTCAGTCCATTAATTAATAAATGCAATTTCCATGATTTTTGTAAGTCACTATATAACTCCAAAAATTATGAAATTTTTTTTGGTACACTAATTTGTCATGAGGAAGCTTACATAAAAATTTGAGCTTAATTGGACAAAGTTTATTTTATACCTAATGTAGACTTAATTATTTAATTAATTATTCATTTAATTAATGTTTAATCAATTAGGATTTGTTTGACTTTAGAATTGATTGTTGACCTTGGGTCATTAACTTATAATGATCCTTAGTACCTTAATTAGTATTTGAACTCATACCTAATTTGTAATTAGTAAATCTTAATGACATTTCATGTGATAACAAAGGTCATTAACAAGTTAACTCGTCGAAACCCTAAGTGTTGATTAGTGTTGGATCTTGTTTTGGTCATGTTTTGTGACTAGTAGGGTTCCAAGATCCATTTGGTCAAGTCACATGTGTGGATCTTAATGGTAGGATTGTAAGTTGGTTTTGTTGGCTTGCAACTGTACCGTGAAATAAAATCATTTGCGGGTGTTTTTACATTTCATGTACCGTGAAAGCATCATGTTTACATTATCATCATGTTAAAGCATATGTTATCATTTCATGTAGAACCTGAGAACAAAACGATTCTTGTTGAGCAAGTTCTGGAAGAATCCCCGGTTGTCACGGGATTCGATAATTGTGGTACTGATCCGGAACCTGAGATCGTCAACGAAGGCAAGCCTCAGTTTATGCATTAAGCCCTTATCTTGTTTACTTTGAAAAGTTTATCACCTATGTTACTTATTGCATTAAGTTGTTTAATTCAAATGTTACCTACTTGATGCATTACCTACCTTGATAATTGTTTACCATCCTTGAAGATGTTTTCATTTACAAAGGCGTAGAATGCTTTATGGTAGGCTTTCAAAGTAAAAGTTTCGATACAATCAAAGATGGCATACTAGCCAAAGAAAGAAAGAATGTAGAATGAACTAGAGACTAGTTGGGTAACTTATCTTGAATGTTGGATAATGTTGCCGGCTATGTCGCTTAAAGGCCACTCATTGTGGATCTTCTGAACGAGACACTTTGTAGTACTGGTCACATACTCCGGTAAGCCTACTTTGGCTAATCCGATACTAAGACGAATGCCCACGCACTAGGAGTGGAGAGATGGCGGGAGTAACGTGTACCCTCGTGGCTGGAATGTGGCCGGATTTGAGGTGTGCTGTGCTCTCGGGTGGCGTGGAGACGGCTTAGTATAGGAAGATCTGGTAGTGAGGTTGATATATGCAAGATTAAGTTCTACATATGTCGTGTGATAAGGATTCCCTAGCTGGGACTTGAATCAATTCGAATTGTCGGTGCTCCGCGGTTATGGAGACTCGATTCATTACAGAAGCAATGTAGTACTGGTGAATTACTAAAATATGAGAAAAGAATGGAATGAGAAGGAATGGAATACGAGAAATGTACATTTAGTTTGAGATAATGAACAAAAGGTACTTAGTGGTAAAACTTGAAAATAGAATGAAGAATAGTAAGCTTTTGGCAAAGAACTTTTGAATCTTGCTACATCCTTACCTTTCCCCAAACCCCTGCATCTCCAAAGTCTTTAACCCCGTTACGTCGGGTTAGTCTTGTTGAGTACTTTTGTACTCAGGGTTTGTTAACCCTTGTTGCAGGTGAGTCGCATGCGCAGGCTTGTTTTGGTCCCTGCTGCATGTTGGTGTTTGAAGTCAATGATGATGAGGAATAATGAATGGCCTTTGGACAAGGCGCTAGTTTGTATGATAAATAAAGTTAATGTAATATTATCCCGCTACTATGGTTGTATAACACTTATGGTATTGTAAGTTTGAAAACAACTGGTTTGTAATTATGTTATCTTAAGACTTCCGCTATCTTTTACTCTGGTATATATTTGAATAAACTGTTGTAATCTGTAATGACTATGATTGGGATCCTGTTTGAAAAGAGAATCGTGGATGATTCGGGTTTCCCGAGGACACCCGACAGACCTGTTGAGTTGTTGGGAACTCGTGTACGCTATCCGAGGTCTATTAAGACAATGATAGGTGCATGTGGGCCCAATTCCTTAGGAGGTTCTACCACAGCCTCATTGAGCGGACCGTTGAGGCCTACATTGATGACATTGTGGTTAAGTCCAAGTGGACCGACCACCTCGTAGCAGATCTTGAGCAAACCTTTGCAAAACTCAGAGAGAATGGCATCAAACTCAATCCCAAGAAATGTGTTTTTGGGGTCCCAAGGGGCATGCTGCTCGACTTCATCATCTCTAAGCGTGGCATCGAAGCCAACCCGAAGAAAATTTCAGCCTTCACAAGGATGGGCCCGATTTAGAACATAAAGGGGGTTCAGCGAATCATAGGGTGCCTCGCTGCACTCAGCCAATTCATCTCGTGCCTCGACGAATGAGGTCTCCCCTTTATCAACTCTTGAAGAAAGCTGACCGCTTCGAGTGGACATCCGAGGCCCAGGAGGCACTTGACATGGTCAAACTACTTCTGACAAGGCCCCTGATCCTGGTTCCTCCAAGCAACAGAGGATCCCTCCTGCTATACATAGCGGCCACCACGCAAGTGGTCAGCGCCGCCCTGGTAGCAGAGCGGGAGGAAGAGGGGCTTGCCCTTAGGGTGTAGCGCCCTGTGTACTTGATCAACGAAGTACTATCTAACTCTAAGATGTGCTACTCCCAAATTTAGAAGCTCCTATATGCCGTACTCATCACCAAGAGGAAGCTACGCCACTACATCGAGTCACACCCCATGACGGTCGTGACGTCGTTCCCCCTCGGTGATGTCATCTAGAGCCAAGACACCACGGGAAGAACCATGAAGTGGGCACTCGAGTTGATGGATCAAGGCATCACGTATGCCTCCCAAATGGCGATCAAGTCCTAGGTGTTGGTAGACTTCATTGCGGAATGGACCGTGGTCCAAACGCCACCGGTGGTCATCGAACAAGAGTACCGGACGATGTACTTCGACGGATTGCTAATGAAGAAGGGCACCAGTGTGGGGCTGGTCTTTGTATCACCCCTTGGGGTCCGCATGAGGTACATGGTTCATCTCCATTTCCCCTCATCAAATAATGTAGCCGAGTATGAAGCACTCATCAACGACCTACGCATCGCCATCGAGTTGGGCATCCAACGCCTCGACATCTGGGGCGACTCTTAGCTGGTCATCAACCAAGTCATGAAGGAGTCAAGCTGCCACAATGCAAAGATGGTTGCGTACTGCCAAGAAGTTCGATGACTAGAGGACAAGTTCAACGGCCTCAAACTCAATCACATCCCAAGGTGCCTCAATGAGGCGGACGACGTGCTAGCGAAAGCAGCATTCGGTCAAGAGCCGGTGCCAACGGGTGTCTTCGCCAGCGACCAACACAAACCCTCGATGTGCTATGAAGGGTTAGAATGGGCCGATGATGGCCCATCTGATCCAGCCCCAAGGGCTGACCAATCGACGGCTCTGTCCATCCCCAAGGTCATCGAGCTTGAAGAGGATCCAGTGACAGAGCCAGACCCTCTGATCGACTAGAGAACACTCTACCTCGACTACCTCCTCTGTGACATGCTGCTGACGGACAAGATGGAATCTCGACAGCTCGCACATCGCGCCAAGTCCTTCATTCTTGTAGAAGGCGAACTCTACAAATGAAGCCACACCAGGATCCTATAGCTCTGTATCCCCGTCGAACAGGGGAAGCTTCTGCTGAGCGATATCCATGGTGGGGTCTGTGGTCACCATGCCGTGCCTAGAACCTTAGTGGGGAACGCATTTTGATAGGGCTTATACTAGCCCACTGTAGTAGCCAACGCCGAGCAGATCGCACGCGCCTGCCAAGGGTGCTAGTACTACGCTTGGCAAACTCACCTCCCGGCCCAGGCACTCCAGATGATCCCCATCACATGGCCCTTCATAGTCTGGGGGCTCGATCTAGTTGGGCCTCTCAAAAATGTGCCTGAGCGCTACACCCACTTGCTTGTCACCCTAGACAAGTTCACAAAATTGATCGAAGCTCAGCCGATCTCTATGATCAAGTTCGAGCAAGCCGTGTTGTTCTTTCTCGACATCATCCATCGCTTTGGAGTACCGAACTCCATCATCACGGACAACGGCACACAGTTCACCGACAAGAAATTCCTTCGATTCTGCGATGAACAACACATCCGGGTCAACTAGGCCGCCGTTGCGCACCCCCGAACGAACGGATAGGTCGAGCGCACAAACGGCATGCTCCTACCAGGCCTCAAGCCTAGGATATTCAACCGGTTGAACAAGTTCGGTGCATACTGGGTTGCTGAGCTCCCTATGGTGCTCTAGAGCCTAAGGACAACTCCCAGCCGAGCCATCGGCTACACGCCTTTCTTCATGGTCTATGGTTCCGAGGCCGTCCTCCCAACCGACCTTGACTATGGAGCGCTAAGAACCAGAGCATACGATGAATAGGGAGCCGAGCCATCCCATGAAGACACCATGGACCAGCTAGACGAAGCTCGCGACATCACCCTCCTCTGTTCGGCCAAGTACCAGCAGGCGCTGTGTTGGTACCATAGCTGACGGGTGCAGGACCGAGCCTTCAACATTGGGGACCTGGTTCTCCGCCTCATGCAGAGCAACAAGGACCGTCACAAGCTCTCCCTGCCCTAGGAGGGACCATACATTGTCATAGAAGTACTCCGGCTAGGCACCTACAAGTTGAAAACCATCGTCGACGAGGTCTTCACCAATGCCTAGAACATTGAGCAGCTACGTCGTTTTTACCCTTAAATAAACACATACTTTTTCATATCAGTTTTTGTCTTAAAAAATCCTTGATCTTTAGTGACATCCGACCCCTGCAAAGTGAGAGGGGTCGGACCTCACTCGGGGGCTAATATAAGTACGTTTATCTTACAAACACTCTCTGTGTTATCTTGTAAACATTCTTTGTGTTTTCCCTCTTTTCTCATGGTAAGTCCTAAAGGCTAGAATTTTAGGAACAAAATCTGAGTACAACTAGTAGGACTATGGGAAACCCATGCCCTAGCGGCTATGGCCTCCTTGCTCACCAGCGTGATCAGAATCGATTCGCCTGCACTCCAAGTTTTTTGCGACCTTAACTATGGGAAGGGTTGGAAGGCACTTAAACCTCTTTTACAAAAAGAGGGAGAAGAGCTAAAAAGCTATTTGCCATAACGAAATTTAAGAACTTATTCATTTTTGCACAAATTCATCGCTTACAAAGTGATTTCATCATAAAAAGGACTAATGTATTGATAAATACAAAAGACTGTTCACTTGGGGGCTCCCCCACAACTTATTCGATTATAGTTTCTGACTAGTTCTACTATGAGTACTACTACAGTCGCTGCGCCACACTCTCCATCAGTGACGTCCTACCGCTCCACGGGATCCTTGAGGGCACCATCGTCTGCCATGTCGAGCACCACATCGGCGACTATGGTGCCTTCGCTAGGGTGTCTAGGGACTATGCCATCGTGATCAGACGCAACCCTGACAACAACGCCTAGACGGGGGGCGCTTCCCGCCGAAGAAAGGCCACCGTGGCTAATGGATGTCTCTGACATCTCATCAAGCTTCATGAACAGGCCGTTCTGAGCGGCCGCAAGGGCAAAGCCCCCCATCGACACAGTCCTAAGCGGCTTCCCCACCAATAAGACTCGCTCGGAGAAGATTCACCAGAAGAGCCTCCCATATGGCTCCATCCCAATGAAGGCCTCGCGGACGATGGCGAAACCGACGACGCTCACCAACCTCCAGTGCACCTCCTCCTTCGACAGAAGTGGCCCCTTCTCGGCAAAGGTGGCCAGCACCATCTCATCTACATTGGATGACCTCTAGCTCGACATCGCACTCTAGATTCACAAATGGATCTGTGAGTTCTCCTCCCCCTCGCATTAACCTCTCACTTAGTAACCGCCACGACATGCGAACGCGCTCGGTGAAAAGGAAGGAGGAGAAGGTAGCAGCTCAAGAATAGGCAAAGGAATGGGAATGAGAACCCCCACCCTCCCCCTATTTAAGAAGGAGACGTAGCAGCGGAAGAAAGGCGAAAGGTTGGGATTAAAAACCCTCTCCCTTCCCCTATTCAATGCAGATGGGAAATTAATGCTGACGGGAATCCGAGGGGACACGCCTGGATCGACGGGGCATGCTATAATCGACGAGACATCGCCTGGTCAAACAGGACATTGCCTAGGCATGGCCCACCACTACTGCACGTCGGGTGCAAGAATCAGGGTGCATCCACATGCAGGCAACTCTCCGCTTCCCTAGGCAGGATCACGAAACGATCCAACTACGGAACCCCTGCCTAGGGGGGCAATGGGCCTCCTGGGTCGATCGGATGGCCTAGGTAAAACAATGAATGAATGACCACTCAAAGATAATCACCTCTGTTTACTTACTTTGTGTGTTAATTTCATTACCGAGACTTAGACCCCAGCAACGGTAGGGGCACGGACATCATTCGGGGGCTGCCGAGAGTGTCTACTTGTTTAGACATCCTCTTCACCTGACCCCTCCTTACATTAAAAACCAGAGACATGGGGTGTGGGTGTAAAACTTTGAGTAAAACTGGACGAACCGCTAGACCCTATTCCCCAGCGGCTACGGTATTTTTGTTCACCAACATAATTGAATTCACAGTTCCCCGCACCCCAAGCTTTAGCGTCCACCTTCTCGAGAAGGGTTCGGAGGGGTCCTCCTGTAGAATCTCCTTCAAGGAGAAGCCATCAGGTCTCCTAAATCAATCAAATGGCTCGAATCACCGCCGGGAGATAGAAATGAAAAATTGCGATGCTCGTGCAGGTTACACTGCCTCATCACGAATGTCGGACTCAAACCCCGCATGAACATGTCCGTCAAGAGCTTCTCGTCGCTCATACCACCAAGGTAACATTACCGACCCCCACTTTCGTTCTAATTAAATCGTACATTAAACCCATTAATCCAAACGTTGCATATGCGATCGTCGCATCTCAATGCTTTGTGACGCGCCACGAAGCAGTAGTCGCCTCATTTGATATGAGCGGCAACTGACCAAGGTTCGAAGGCCGTCCCGTGAAGGGCTCAAGGCCGCCTCATGTCAAACAGAGCTAGGGGAGAAAAACCAATATGAGCCCCAGCGGCCCTGCCCGACCCCGCTCAGAAGCGGACAAGGACATCTCGACCTTTCTCATTTGATTCTAACCTCAAGCTAAACCCATAGAATCTCCATCGAGGAGAGTCCAATGGGCCACCTGAGCCTATTGAACGGCTTGGGTATCTGCCAGGAGGTGGGTTAAGAAGTAGTGGAATGCCACATGAGGGTTCTGCCGACCCCACCAGCGAATGACAAACTCGGATTCCACATGAACATGCCTGTTAACGAGCTCATTGAGCGCAACACTCGAGCCATCGAGGCAAGTGTCGTTAGCTCAGCCCCTCCGGTTGCAGAAACCAAGGATGGGGTGATGCGCGAAACATGGCCAACCCCTATCAGACCCCAAGGGGCTCAGGGGCTCGAGCCACTCGATTCGAGATAGAGAGAATGAGGTTCAAAGGCTGACCCATGAAGGATCCAAGGCCACCTCATGTCCAACAAAAGCCAGGGGAGAAAAACACAGATGAGCCTCAGTGGCCTTTGCCCAACCCGCATTGAGGCGGGTAGGGTCATCTCAACCTTCTAGTTCAATCCAACCTCTTACCGAGCCCATAGAATCCCCATTGAGGGGGAATCTGTTGGAAGACAGGTCAAGGAGCAACGGAATGCCAACCGAGGGCTTTGCCGACCCTATCGCAAACCAACGGGATCGGATTCCGTTCGAACATCCCTGTTAGCGAGCTCATCAAGCACGTCACTCAAGCCGTCGAGGCAAGTGACGTCGCCTCAACCCCTCCAGTTGTAGAAACCGTGGATGGGGCGACAGTCACAACATCAAGCCGACCCTTGACCGAATCCTCACCACGTGCAGGGGCTTAGGGAAGGCCGGGCTAGCAATGAGACCAAACTCACGATCATGGAATGATCGTTACAATCCTAAGTAAGGGGTACGTGCGAATACAAGAGTAAGTTCGCTACCCTTGCTTCAGTCTTCAATGACATCTGGCCCCAGCAACCGCAAGGGGTTGGATATCACTCGGGGCCTGATAAAGGTATAAATACATCCTTTTTGAAACAGTCCTTGCATCAGACCTTTTCCTCGCACCAAGGTTAGCAGCAAGGTTTATGGGAACAGATAAACGAGCATGCCTGGTGAGACTACAAAAAACCCACGCCTCGACGGCTATGGTAACTTTGCTCACTAGCATAATTAAAATTTCCCCCTTATGCACCTCGGGCCCTAAGGTCTTAACGAACGGAAGGGTCGGATCGCATAAAACTTTTTTTCTTGAATGCAAAAGGGAAGAAAGTAAAGTTCAACCAAACGAAACAAAATTACAAAACTATTTTTGGACACAAAAGTACCGACACTTGTCTATAGATTATAGGTAAATGTTTATCAGACTCATTCAACTAACTACTTCCTCGGGGGAAGAACCATGTCTTTTAGCCTGTTCGTCAGGTTCTGCGCAATAGGAGTCATCGCCTTCTCAATCTCATCTAGCTCAGAGTTTTCGTAGCCAGGCGTGAAGCCAAGGCTCATTGCCTCCAAGTTGATTTCTTGATCATAATGAGAGCAGGCTGAAAGCATCTAGGCCCCTAGTTGGGTTTTGGTGATTAATGATAATACGTGATTACTATGACTAACGTGTGTTTTGCAGAGGCAATTAAGTTAGGTCACGGTAATGGAGATCGATTGGGCAATCAAGGTGGTCATGCCCCGACGATGGAAATCATTTTGGTTTTCAAAGGATGGATGACAAGGTTAAGGATGGACTAGTTTTAAGTGTCGATTGGAATTGGAGAGACACTTAGAGTAGTTTAGGACTTTGTTTTTCCTTTGGCCGTACTATTAAGGGGGGTATGGATGGGTAGCTTGACCTAGGTGAGTCTAGTGAGTTAGGTGTGGTGCACACTTGTTAAAACTAGCACTAGATAGCTCCAAAACAGCCCTTAGATCCAATGGAGCAAACTTCATTCACATATGATCGAGAGTTGGAAGTGAATGGAGGGTCAAATACTGACCGGACGCTGGTTCTGGGTTGACCGGACGCTGGCGCAGAGTCCAGTCAGTTCATTTGACCAATGTGAAAACGTCTGGTGTGACCATACGCTGAGAGGTGAAGTGACCAGACGCTGAGAGCCTGCGTCCGGTCGACTCTAGTAAGGTTCTAGAGAGGGAAAATCGTGACCAGATGCATCCGGTCAGTGCTGACCGGACGCTGGCCAGCATCCGGTCACACTGTAAACACTGGAGTTCGGGGTGTACTGACTGGAGCGTCTGGTCACCCTGTAGAGGCACATAACTGTTCGTTTTTCAGCCCATGTTATAAATACCACCTCCACTCGTGTGTGGGGGTACTTTTGCTCATTCCAACAGCTGAGAAACACCTTAGAGAGTGCCAAGAAGAGCAAGGTCCTAGTGAGGTGATTGAGATTTGAGAATCCCAAAGAGAGCCCTCATTAGTGAGATCAAGAGTAGCAAAGTGTGCATCCACCCTTCTCATTAGGCTTGTTGTGGTCAAGTGAGAGTTCGTGCTTGTTACTCTTGGTGATCACCATCATCCGGAGAGCTTGTGGATGACCCAACTCAACTTGTGAGCGGTTGTGGGTGATTCACCGCAATGGAGTGTCGAAGAATCAACCCATAGAGAGCACTTGATCCTTGCGCGGATCAAGGGGGAGCTACACCCTTGCGCGGGTGCTCCAACGAGGACTAGTGGGGAGTGGCGACTCTCCGATACCTCGGCAAAACATCACCGTGTTCCTCCTTCTCTATTTACTTTAAGCATTTACCTTGAGCATTTACTTTGAGCAATTCAATACTTGTCTTTACATTCATAGAATTGTCATGCTAGAGTAGGATTGGAACTTAGGTTGCAATTCTTTTTTGTGATAGAACAATTAGAAACACTTTCTAGGTACAAGGGGTTAATTGGGCTAACCATAGGATTTGATTATTGCAACGAAATTTAGAATTAGCCCAATTCATCCCCCCCTCTTGGGCATCTTGATCCTTTCAATTGGTATCAGAGCCTCGTGCTCACGTATTTAGGCTTAACCGCCTAGAGCAAGATGTCTCACGAGGATGGACCTCCTCCTATCTTTGAGGGAGATGATTTTCCTTATTGGAAAATTCGCATGAAGGCATATTTAGAAGCTCTAGATGTTGGTATTCTTAGAGCCGCCTCACAAGGCTTCCCAAAACCTCGGGATGCTACTCACCTACAAGGCGATGAGGTGAATTACAAGAAGTGGAATGCAAAGGCTCGAAACACCATTTTTAGAGGCCTTTGCAAAGACGTGTTCAATCGAGTGAGGAACCACAAAGACACCCATGCACTATGGTCGGATGTTTGTGCGCTCCATGAGGGAACTAAGAGTGAGCGTGAGGAACGCTATCATCTTGTCATGAAAAAGCTCAACTCTTTTGAAATACTTCCTAAAGAATGTGCTAATAAGATGTATTCACGTTTGAATGTTCTTGTAGAGGAAGTCAATGGGCTTGGACTCACTCAAATGCAACCATCTGATGTTGTAAGAAAGATCTTGAGTGTCCTCCCCATTGACAAATATGGGCATATTGTGACCGTGCTACATCAAGGTGATCTTTCCACCGCTACATCGACACAAATCTTGGAAAAGATTAATGCTCATGAGATGTACATGCACATCACGCCACTAGATGGCTCATCCTCTACCAAGAAGAAAGATAAGGACTTAGCATTCAAAGCTAGCCAAGAGAAGGGCAAAGCAAGACTTGAGTATGAGAGCACAAGTGATGATGAAGTTGATGACGAAAGTCTTGCTCTCATGGTGAAGAAGACTGCCAAGATGCTAAAGAAGCTCAACAAGAGTGGCATCAAGTTTGATGGCAAGAAGAAGAAGTTCTTCACTAGCTCTAGAAGGAAGCCAATCTCTAAGATGGATTGCTTCAATTGTGGAGAACTTGGTCATCTAGCACACCAATGCACTAATCCCAAGAAAGACAAGTTCAAGAATAAATACAAGGGCAGAAAAGATGACTAAAGTAATGAAGAAGAAGAAGAGAAGAAGAAGAACAAGCCATACAAGAAGAGAGATGGCAAGAAGAGGGACTTCCACAAGAAGAAGAAGAGTGAAAAGGCATACATTGTCGGTGATTGGCTCACGGACATTGATTCATCTAGTGCCTCATCCGATGATGATAGTGACAACGAGAAGGTGGCTGCAATTGTTATCAACTCTTCATCATCTTCATCGCCACCACCGCCATCATCCTCTACACACCTATGCCTTGTGGCCAAGGGTGACCGCAAGGTATCTAACAATGATGATAGTAGTGATGATGAGCATGCTAGTGATGATGATAGCGATAGTGATGATGATGAATATGAATCACCTTCTTATGATGATCTTGCTAGGTTGCTAAAACAATACACTAAGATCATTATAAAAACTAGAGCTAAGAATGAAAAGCTAGAGGCTAAAAATGATGCACTTTTAGCAAAATGTGATATAGCCGAAAAGGCTAGTGTTGAGCTTAGAGAAGCAAATGATGCTATATCATCCAAACTCAAGGAGCTCAAATCTTCTAAGAAAGAGCTTAAAGATAAACATGATAAACTTGAGTGGGTGCACAAAGAGCTCATCACTAGCCATAACAAGCTAAAAGATGAATATACTACTCTCAAGATTAATCATGACAATCTTGTTATTGCTCAAGAATTTTAACCCAATGAGCCACATGATGCTACTAACGATGTTGTTAAGATTGATATAGCTACATCATGTGATGATTTAATTGATGAGAGCATTGAGCAAGGATCTAGTGGCAAAGGCAAGCAAGTGGTTGAGTGCAATGACTATGATGAGTATGTCAAGCTCAAGCATGACAATGAAAAGCTCAAGAAAGAGTTTGAAGAGTTCAAAATCCACAACACCATTGTGCTAGAAACTCTTGATCATGATGGTGACTTGATTCTTGAGAATGAGAAGCTAAAAGAAGACAACAAGAAACTCAAGGAAGAGAGAAACAATGTTGCGCTCAAGGAAGATAAAAGTAGTGATGCACTCAAGGAAGAGAACAAGAAGCTCAAGTTGGAAAAAGAGCATCTTAAGATTAGATTGAGCAAGTTCACTAGAGGCAAGTATCTTCAAAGTGAGCTCCTAATGAACACCGTCATGAAGATGGATAGAAGTGGCATTGGGTACATGGCAAATCAAGAGAAGAAGAAGGCTCAAGCTCAACAACAACAATCAAAGCCAAAGCCAAAGCCAAAGAGATGCTTTGAGTGTGGACAAGAAGGCCACTTTGCTTATGAGTGCCAAACTCCACCACCACAACCCTTGCCCAAGCATGCTAGACCCTTTGCCTTCAATGCTCACTACATGCTTAGAAAGGATTCTAGTGGGAAGATGAAAGTGATGTTCTTAGGACCTCCCAATAAGAATAGGCCTAAGAAAATTTGGGTTGCAAAGTCACTTGTTGAGAAGGTGAAGGGCCCTCAACAAGTTTAGGTTCCTAAAGCTTGATCTCTTGTGTGTAGGTGAACTACAAGACCGGTGGAAGTCATTGGGTTATTGATAGTGGTTGTACACAACATATGACCGGTGATCCTCGTATGTTCACCTCACTAGATGAAGAAGTAGATGGACAAGAAAGAATCACATTTGGGGATAATTCAAAGGGCAAGGTTAAAGGATTGGGCAAAGTGGCAATATCAAATGATCATTCTATCTCAAATGTCCTATATGTTACTTCATTGAGCTTCAACTTGCTATCCGTTGGACAATTATATGATCTTGGCTTCCAATGCTTGTTTACTAAGAAGGAAGTTGTTGTATCTAAGAAGGACGATGAACAAGTGATATTCAAAGGATTTAGATACAACAACCTATATCTAGTGGACTTCACCTCCGAAAATGTAAACTCGAAGACTTGCCTATTCACCAAAACAACACTTGGGTGGCTATGGCATAGAAGACTTGCTCATGGGATGAGCTCACTCAAGAAGCTAATGAAGAATGATTTGGTGAGAGGGTTGAAGGATGTGAAGTTTGAGAAGGACAAGCTTTGTAGTGCATGTCAAGTCGGCAAGCAAGTTGCAAATACTCATCCAACCAAAGCTTTCATGTCAACCACAAGAGTGCTAGAACTCCTTCACATGGATTTATTTGGACCAACAACATACAAGAGATTGGGAGGAAATCTTTATTGTCTTGTGATTGTTGATGACTATTCAAGGTATACATGGGTATTCTTCCTTCATGACAAATCTAAAATTGCATCTTGCTTCAAGAAGTTTGCCAAGAGAGCACAAAATGAATTTGAAGTGAAGCTCAAGAAGATTAGAAGTGACAACGGGAAAGAATTTGACAACACAAACATAGAAGCCTATTGTGATGAAGTTGGAATCAAACATGAGGTCTCTACAACTTATACTCCTCAACAAAATGGTGTAGTTGAGAGGAAGAACCGGACATTGATCACTCTTGCAAGAACAATGCTTGATGAGTACAACACCCCCGAAGCTCTATGGGCGGAAACAATCAACACCGCATGCTATGCATCCAACCGCCTATTCCTTCAAAAGTTCCTTGGCAAGACACCTTATGAGTTGCTCAATGGGAAGAAGCCGGACGTCTCCTTCTTTAGGGTGTTTGGTTGCAAATGCTACATCTACAAGAAACGGCAACACCTAGGAAAGTTTCAAAGATGTTGTGATATTGGTTTTCTTGTTGGTTACTCATTAAAGTCCAAAGCATATAGAGTATTTAATCATGCCACCGGCTTGGTTGAAGAAACATATGATGTGGAATTTGATGAATCTAACGGCTCCCAAGGAGCACATGAGAATCATGATGATGTAGGTGATGAACCATTGAGGGAGGCTATGAAGAACATTCCAGTTGGAGACATCAAGCCTAAAAATGATGAAGATGATGTACAAGTGATTGATCCACCCTCTTCATCAAGTGTACCACAAGATGGTGATAAAGATGGGAGAGTAGAAAATGAAGACACTCATGTCTCCCATGAGCAAATGGTGGTACAAGCATAAGATGTTGATGCTCCACAACCTCCCCCTCAAGTGGTCAATAGAAGAAATACACCTCTACTTCAAGATCATCCACAAGATCTCATCATAGGGAGTCCATCAAAGGGTGTAATGACTCGATCACAAAAACTTGCTTCATTTATTGCTCATCACTCTTTTGTCTCTTGCTATGAGCCTACTAAGGTAGAAGAAGCTCTTCAAGATCCGGATTGGATAAATGCAATGCATGAAGTGTTGAACAACTTCACCCGCAATGAAGTGTGGACTCTTGAAGAGCGGCCAAAAGGTGCAAGAGTCATTGGAACAAAGTGGGTGTTCCAAAACAAGCAAGATGATCAAGGTGTTGTTGTGAGGAACAAGGCAAGACTAGTTGCAAAGGGTTCTCTCAAGTTAAAGGCTTGGATTTTGGAGAGACCTTTGCACCGGTTGCAAGATTAGAAGCCATTCGTATCCTCCTTGCATATGCATCACATCATGAAATGAAATTATATCAAATGGATGTGAAAAGTGCATTTTTAAATGGCTTTATTAATGAACTAGTCTATGTTGATCAACCTCCCGGGTTTGAAGACCCTAGATATCCTAATCATGTTTATAGGTTGTCCAAGGCATTATATGGGCTTAAGCAAGCCCCAAGAGCTTGGTACGAGCGTCTTCGGGACTTCCTCATTGAGAAGGGCTTCACTATTGGAAAGGTCAACACCACACTATTCATCAAGAAGCTTGATGGGCATATCTTCATTTGTCAAGTGTATGTTGATGATATCATCTTTGGATCATCAAATGAAGATTCTTGCAAAGAGTTTGGTGAATTGATGTCAAAGGAGTTTGAGATGTCACTGATTGGAGAGCTTACATTCTTTCTTGGTTTTCAAGTCAAGCAAATGAGAGAAGGGATTTTCATCTCTCAAGAGAAATATACAAATGATCTTCTCAAGAGATTCAAGATGGATGAATGTAAGCCAATCAAGACACCAATGCCAACTAATGGACATCTCGACCTAGATGAGGGAGGTAACACGGTTTATCAAACTCTCTACCGTTCTATGATTGGTAGCTTGTTATATTTAACCGCATCTAGGCCCGACATCATGTTTAGTGTGTGCATGTGTGCTAGATTTCAAGCTAAACCTAAGGAATCACATTTAATTGCCGTAAAAAGAATCTTTAGGTACCTTAAGCACACACCAAGCATTGGCCTTTGGTATTCCAAAGGAGCTATTTTTGAATTAGTTGGCTATTCCGATTCGGATTATGCCGGTTGCAAAGTTGATAGAAAGAGCACATCCGGAGGGTGCCATTTGCTTGGTAGATCACTTGTGTCTTGGTCCTCTAAGAAACAAAATAGTGTGGCTTTGTCCACCGCCGAAGCGGAATACATTGCCGTGGGTGCTTGTTGTGTACAAATACTTTACATAAAGCAAACTTTGCTAGACTATGGTGTAGTTCTAGATAAAGTACCTCTTTTGTGCGACAATGAAAGTGCGGTAAAACTTGCAAATAATCTGGTTCAACACTCTCGCACCAAGCACATAGATATTTGCCATCACTTTCTTAGAGATCATGTTGCAAAAAATGATATATCATTAGAAGGTGTAAGAACCGAGGATCAATTGGCGGATATCTTCACTAAACCGCTAGATGAGGCAATATTTTGTAGATTGCAGAATGAGCTCAATGTTCTTGGTTTTAGCAATTTTACTAAAAGATGAGCTTGTGTTGTCCTTTGCATTGCATTGTAATATACAACATGTTTTATGTTTGGTAATGCATATAGGGCTTATCTAACATGGTTAAGTTAACCGTCGTAAAGCATGTGAAGAAGCTTAACCTTGGATCAAACTTGACAAGCAACTAGATTTACATTCAAGTATTGCATATGCGTGAATGTTGTTTTGTCACTTATCTTAAATCGCCCTTTATTGCCTATTTTCCTAAAAAGAACTATAGCCTAAGGCAAAATATTTTTAAAATATGAGGGTTTGAGAGAGGTCACTCACATCAGTACCAATTGGTGTTTATTTTGATCTTATTAGAGTTGGGACTTGATTGGGAACAAGCAGCGCGAAGGACATTGAAGATTCGCTGAAGAAAGAGTGACCGGACGCTGCACCGGACTCTGAAGTCCAACGTCCGGTCAGTTCATAGGAGGTGAACAGCTGCCGAGTAGGAGTGACCGGATACTGAAACCATGTTTTGCTAGCTTCTGGTCAGAAGGAGGTTCAGCGTCCGGTCGATCATGAAGACATCAAGGCTAGGTGACCGGACTCTGGCTGCGTCCGGTTGGTGTCCACCGGACGCATCCAGTCATGATTCTAGAGGATTTGGACCACTCTGGAATCGACCGAACGTTGGGTGGCAGGGTCCAGTCACTGCCACCGAAGCGTCCGGTCAATGGGGAATGTGCGTTTTTAGGACTCTTTTCTCCTTTCCTACTCCATCACATCGGGACCCCTTTTTAACGCGAGCCACCGTACTCCCTTACCCGTATCTGTGCCGTAGCAAGCCCTAGCCGGCGCCTCTAGAGCTCGCCTCCACCGCCATTTGCCCTAGCCACCAGATCCGTCACACCTGCCTGCTCCCTACGCCACCACAGTAGCTCCACGCGTCTTCCCATGCCACCACGCGCCACCTGTAGTCGAGCCCTTGCGCCGCCGTGTCCTCCAGCATGCCGTCCAATGCTACCCCTCCTCGCACCAGTAGCCGTAGCACCACCCCTACAGTGCCCTAGCACCATCGTGCTGTGCCATTCATCACCGGAGAGCCACTTAGTGCTAACCCTAGCCGTCGATTCACCATCACTGCATCGCTCTGCCATCGCATCTCTAGTGCCGACGACCCGTGAACCCTAACCCTACCTCGTGATTTGGTGGTTCCCCGCATGTCATTCCTCTTCTCACCGTTTCATCGGATTTGTCAGGTAGCAAGCCAGTCATTTCAATTTCATATCTAAATTGCTTGCTTCCTAGGATTTCGCATCTTTAGATATATTATATTTATTTGTATATCCTACCTATTCCATCGTGCAGCTAGTCGATGCCATTGAGGTGTCAGTGGCAGTTGTTAGTTAACTCGGGGCCAAGCTCACGAGTACGGATCAACGCCAAGCCTCGGAAGTGACAGATTAACAGTTGATCTTTGTTAGAGGCAGCAACTCTTGTTAGATGGCTCGTGTGAAGAATGCCGGAGGTGGTCCAGGTGATGAGGATCCAAGGCGTCCGCCTCGCTTGCCTGCAGATCCAAAAGGCAAGGCGACGAAGAAGATTGCATCAAAAAAGCGCAAATATCCAGATGCAGAGACAGCGAGAGCAGCCACAGTACCTGAGGCCGCAGAGCGTGCCGAGAGAGAAGGTGCTCACAGTGTAGTCTAGATCGCAGATCAGCTTTCACCAGATGCGAGGGCTACACTTCAGGAGATTGAGCGCCTACATGGTGGTCCAGCTAGGACTCTCATGATTGGTGGATGGCATCAAGCTATTGATGAGGGTCAGCCTTAGGGGGAGTCACAGCAGCAGGCACCGCCAGTAGAGCAGACTTAGGAGGGTCAGGAGGGACAGCAGGTAGAAGAGACAGAGCAGGCACCTCAGCCACCGCTTCGCTGCTCTGGTCGTACCCATGCTCTAGTCACACCGAGGGTAGATACATAGTGGAGGGGTTCTCGTCCACCTCCTAGACCATAGGGTCCTCCTCTAGTGACCCATCTTGACCTGAGGGCCGCCACAGCTAAGCAGGTACAGCAGCTGAGGTTCATGGACTTTGAGGTGTGGTTCCCATCGAGGAGAGATGACAGAGCATCTGAGGGTTTCTACATACTTCTATAGGAAGATTTCTACAATGTCTATCTCAACAGTGGGGCAGTTTTTATATCTCAGAGGGTGTGCCATATTGATTCTATTATTGTAGCAGCCGAAGAGCACATTCGCCCCTACCTCACATATCTGTTGGGGCTGACAGATTTGATTGGATGGACCGGATTATATGTTCCACCTTGGGTTCGTCAGTTCTATGCTTCTCTCTTTATTGACCTGCACCATAACTTTATTCACTTTGCATTTAGAGACAGAGATTATCGACTGACGAGCACTAGGGTCAGGGAGATACTCAAGCTTTAGGAGCAGCCTGTCAGATTGCATGAGGTTTGCTATGGACAGACAGCACCTCCTAGATGCCCACATGGTGGTATGGTACCCCCTACTGACTTGGTTCGCCACTACTTCACCAAGCCCTTCGGTGAAGGGGCACGTAGGAACCCCAGCGATCTTACTCCTACTGCTCGTGTGCTTGAGGCTATCATGAGGAGGACATTGCTACCGAGGATGGGATATCGCGAGGGCTTGACTCGCATATAGTTGTGGCTTATCAACTCTCTGATGCAGCAGACAGTCTTTGATATTTGGGATCTTCTTCTGTCAGAGATGGAGGACACTATAGCTAAGGGCTTTAGAGGTCACATGCAGCTACCCTATGCTCACTGGATCACATTCCTTATCCACAGAGCAGTCATAGTGAGGCCACCAGAGATGCTTGCTGAGTACAGTGGTGCTACGACAGAGTTCCCAGCTTATAACATGACACAGATGATTTGGCATAGTACTCCCACAACACCTAGTTAGTTGTGCCGTTGTCCTGAGGTGCCAGAGACTGCAGCCTAGTAGGATGATATTGTTAGGGGCATTGCAGCTATAGAGGAGGAGGAGCTTGCTCAGCAGGAGGGGATGGTCGTGAGTGACCCTAGTGATAGTTCTGATGATGACTACCAGCCCATCCCTTAGATGCCTCCTCAACGACATGATTATGAGGCCGATAGCTCCAGTTCAATGCCACCTACCCTATAGACAGACCCAGCTCTCCTTGCTATACTTGAGGGGATGAGGCAGGATCAGATTCACCAGGCTCAGGAGACAGCTACTACATTTGCACAATTCTAGACTCGGTAGAATGAGTTCCAGCGCCAGCAGCAGCAGATCCAGCAGCAGCAGTTGGCTATTCAACAGCAGATGTAGGCTCTACAGCAGCAGCAGCAAGCCATGTATTAGCAGCAGCTCCTCATGCAGTAGTAGCTTCTTGGATTCATACAGCATGTAGTGATAGCTATTAGGGCTCCACCGCCACAGCCTTCACCCTAGCTTGGTTAGCATGCCACCACTTCGATGACTCCAGCGTTATAGCCTAGTGGGCTTCAGAGTCAGGGACATCCACCAGCATAGTATGCCTCACCTACAAAGCAGGTGTTCTAGTGGTTCGCTTTGCCAGTGATAGCCCCATAGTTCACACCTCTTCAGACAGGCTTCACACCAGCATAGGCGTCGTCGCTGCTAGTGCTAGACACTTCAGTCTCCAGGAGCCTTGGTGCTTCCTTCAGTGAGTTGATAGGACAACCTACTCCTCCATATCTATATGTCCCCAGTCCTTCTTTTGTTGCACCTATTACTAGGACTACAGAGACGCTCCCTTCGTCAGTGGCATTATTAGAGCCCGCTACTTCAGTTATACCAGCACAGCCTACAGTAGCTCTAGTTCCTGATCCGACCTAGACTGCTTTAGCTTCACTACCAGCTATAGAGGGTTAGACAGCTCAGAGCTCTGGGTTAGATGATGATGGTGACCAGTTCTAGCTTGCTCCTCATACCTCAACGCCTGGCTTGTCCGCTGTAGCCCCGCCAACCGACCCTTAGGTTTTGGTGTTTGACGCCAAAGGGGGAGAGGGTTCGAGTATGATAGTCTTAGGGGGAATGACTATTTAGGGGGAGCTTAGTTATTATATTAGTTTATCAATCTACATTTGGAGTTTTTATGTGTGATATACACTATTATGCATTCATCGTGTGTTCACTTTCAGGCATTGAACTATATTTATGTGATAGTGATATCTACGTGATCGTGATATATGACATGTGTGCTCTCTACTTTGAATCTTTTATATGTCATATCACTTGTGCTATGCTCATTTGCCTTTGCTTTTGCGTTTTACTCCGATGCAAATGAGCTATATTTCTTGTACTCATGCTTATTTCATATCCTTTGGAGTACATTATGTTGGCTTGGATCATATAAGCTTGTCTAACACTTTTGTTCTTATTGCCAAAAGCTTATATGAACCAAGCATGTTAAAAACCTCATCTCTTTTATATACTCGAGGTGGTATTGTCATCAATCATCAAAAAGGGGGAGATTGAAAGCATCTAGGCCCCTGGTTGGGTTTCAGTGATTAATGACAATACGTGATTTACTGTGACTAACGTGTATTTTGCAGAGGCAATTAAGTTAGGTCATGGTAATGGAGATCGATTGGGCAATCAAGGTGGTCATGCCCCGACGATGGAAATCGTTTCGGTTTCCAAAGGATGGACGACAAGGTTAAGGATGGACTAGTTCTAAGTGTCGATTGGAGTTGGAGAGACACTTAGAGTAGTTTAGGACTTTGTTTTTCCTTTGGCCGTACTATTAAGGGGGGTATGGATGGGTAGCTTGACCTAGGTGAGTCTAGTGAGTTAGGTGTGGTGCACACTTGTTAAAACTAGCACTAGGTAGCTCCAAAACAGCCCTTAGATCCAATAGAGCAAACTTCATTCACATATGATCGAGAGTTGGAAGTGAATGGAGGGTCAAATACTGACCGGACGCTGGTTCTAGGTTGACCGGATGCTGGCGCAGAGTCCGGTCAGTTCATTTGACCAAGGTGAAAACGTCTGGTGTGACCGGATGCTGAGAGGTGAAGTGACCGAATGCTGAGAGCCTGCGTCCGATCAACTCCAGTAAGGTTCCAGAGAGGGAAAATCATGACCGGACGCGTCCGGTCAGTGCTGACCGGACGCTAGCCAGCGTCCGGTCACACTGTAAACACTAGAGTTTGGGGTGTACTGACCAGAGCATCCGGTCAACATGACCGGAGCATCCGGTCACCCCGTAGAGGCACATAATAGTTCGTTTTTTAGCCCATGTTATAAATACCACCTCCACTCGTGTGTGGGGGTACTTTTGCTCATTCCAACAGCTGAGAAACATCTTAGAGAGTGCCAAGAAGAGCAAGGTCCTAGTGAGGTGATTGAGATTTGAGAATCCCAAAGAGAGCCCTCATTAGTGAGATCAAGAGTAGCAAAGTGTGCATCCACCCTTCTCATTAGGCTTGTCATGGTTAAGTGAGAGTTCGTGCTTGTTACTCTTGGTGATCGCCATCACCTAGACGATTTGGTAGTGATTGGGAGCTTGGTGATCATCCAGAGAGCTTGTGGATGACCCAACTCAACTTGTGAGAGGTTGTGGGTGATTCACCATGATGGAGTGTCGAAGAATCAACCCATAGAGAGCACTTAATCCTTGCGCGGATAAAGGGGGAGCTACACCCTTGCGTGGGTGCTCCAACGAGGACTAGTGGGGAGTGGCGACTCTCCGATACCTCAACAAAACATCGCCACGTTCCTCCTTCTCTATTTACTTTGAGCATTTACCTTGAGCATTTACTTTGAGCAATTCAATACTTGTCTTTACATTCATAGAATTGCCATGCTAGAGTAGGATTGGAACTTAGGTTGCAAGTCTTTTGTGCGATAAAACAATTAGAAACACTTTCTAGGCACAAGGGGTTAATTGGGCTAACCATAGGATTTAATTATTACAAAGAAATTTAGAATTAGCCTAATTCACCCCCCCCTCTTGGGCATCTTGATCCTTTCACGGGCAATAGCAAAGGCTTGGGTGGTCCCGGCGTGAAAGGCGTTCTCCTCAAGCTGGAGCACCCGTGCTGTAAAATCTACGGCACGGGCCGCGAGTGAGCCGATTTCCTCCGGCCACGCCACCCCCAGGTCATCGAAAACCACCCCGATGGCAGCGCGTAGGAGATCGTGCTCATCACTCTTGGCCTGAAGAATCCCCCGCACCTCGGTAAGCTCCATGCCCAGCCCGACAGAGATGCTCTCAGCCTTCAGCCTTTGGGTCACCGTGGCTCCAAGATCCACCCAGAGGGAGCTGACCCCCTGACACGCCTCGTCGCGCTCTTGGATGGCCTAGTCACGCTCCTCACGGGCCGTGCCATGCTCCGAGCAAAGTCTTTCTGCAGTCTAGCGTAGCTCATCTCGCTCCTAGCGTAGCTGAGCGATCACCTTGGCATGCTGATTCGCCCTCTGCCGCAGGGCCATGGACCTATCCTCGGCTTCCAGCTTGAGATCCCGCTCCCTCTCTAGCTCTTCCAGGAGGTTGATGGCCCGCTGGCTGGCCTCGGCATCCTTTTGGAGCAGCTCGTCCCGCTCCTTTCAGACCCTAGCGGCCACCTCCTTGTCCTACTGCACCCTCACCGATAGATCCTAGAACATCCCATGGACCTCCTCTGCGTCCCGACACGCCTCGGCTTCTCGCTATTGGGCGGTGGCAAGCTGAGCGCTCACATCTCCATGTAGCCGAGCCTCCTTAGTGAGGCGGTCCCATTCCACCTTCTGCTTGAGGAGGAACCGAAATTTCTCCTGGCTATGAGCAATGAGGGACTGAAAACAAGACCAATGTCAAAAATACAAACATACATGAAGAAAGAAAAAAAGCGAGTGGAGAGATCAAGCGGATACCCGGCCATTAGGAATGATGACATCACGCAGGACGCCCCTGGCCTAGTTCAAGACATCCATCATAGCCGAGATCCCTTCATCGAGACTCTCCCGCTCTATGCTCTCGGTAGCATTGTCGAGCGAGAAGAGAGTCGATGTTGGGTCTCGAGGATCCATCCACTGGAGCGGCAGCTCACCCTGTGCGGGTGAGTAGCTGCCCCCTAACATCAGGGCTAAGGGTGACACCCCACTGGTCCTCTCCACCACCACCACATCATGTCGCGGGATATGCGCCCATGATCCCTATCCTTTCCCACCAAAATCGCGTCGGACGTTTCGTCTTTCCGAGCAGACTGAGACTCTTTTCCCATAGAGGGGATACGGGTCAAAAAGCATTTCTTTAGCCCGCCTAGGCCCAGATGTTTGAGGGCTAGCCCAATAGTTTTGACGGTCGTCCTAACGAGGGATGGGCCCATGAACGGCCAAAATTTAGGTGCACGAGCCACAAAGGAGTCTCAATCCACAAACAAGTCTCAACGGGGCTGACCCTAGACGAATCCCCGCAAATAGGATACCAGGGTTTCCTTTAAACTATCCAGTTGACAAAAAACAAATCCCACAGCCATACCCACGAAGGGTCTGAAATTACCCTGCCCTGGGCGATTCTATCCAAATCATCCGGGGCTTGGGGGCTACACCCGATGGGTGCGCTCACGTGCACCCTCTAGCGAATCAAAATACCCTAGCGATTCTGCCCGAATCACCTGGGGGCTCAGGGCTACACCCGTCGGGTGCACTTGCGCACACCCTCTGGCAAGTCAAATCGTCCCCCGGGTGATTCTATCCGAATCACCCGGGGGCTCGAGGGCTACTATCGGGGACCTAATACTAGGGTACCCAATGAGGTGGAACTAATAGCCATCAAACGTTGATGCTCCCAAACAGACAAAAATGCAGGTACACTTCTTGCCCAGAGGACTGAAGATTGGCTCCGCCTCGCCCAATGGCTGAGGGCAGGCTCCGCCTCGCCCGATGGCTGAGGGCTGGCTCCGCCTCGCCCGACGACTGAGGGTCGGCTCCGCCACGCCCGACGACTAAGGGCAGACTCTGCCTCGCCCGACGGCTAAGGGCTGGCTCCGCCTCGCCCGATGTCTGAGGGCTAGCTCCACCTTGCCCGATAGCTAAGGGTTAGCTCCACCTCGCCCGACGACTGCACCCTGCTCCTTCATAAGGATGAGCACAGGGTATGATAGGACATTCGAGTCAACCGTAGTACCGAGGATCATGCCCTGCACACCTGCATAAAGGTACTGTCAGGATATGATGGGAAGGGCGCTTTAAGCCCTTTTTGACCTGACTGAGCCAGAACAGTGTTGTAGGCACCGACTTTTGTCTTACAGTGTTGTGGGCGTCGCCATTAGTCCTCGGACACATATCCTGACGCAAGCATACGACAACCACTACAATCCAAGAGAGAACTCACGTCATCAACAATAACAGGCGTATAGTCACTTCCCCGTCTACTTCCCGCAGAGTCATGGCTCGACGCCCTAACACACCGCATCGTCTGCCGAGGGAGGATGGGACGTGACTGAAAGGATTAAGATGCCCAAGAGGGGGGTGAATTGGGCTAATTCTAAATTTTCTTGCAATAATCAAATCCTACAGTTAGCCCAATTAACCCCTTGTGCCTAGAAGAGTGTTTCTATTAATCTAACGCACAACAAACTTGCAACCTATGTTCCAAACTTAATCTAGCATGGCAATTCTATGAATGTAAAGACAAGTATTGAATTGCTCAAAGTAAATGCTCAAAGTAAATAGAGAGAGAGGAACGCGGCGATATTTTGCCGAGGTATCGGAGAGTTGCCACTCCCCACTAGTCCTCATTGGAGCACCCGCGCAAGGGTGTAGCTCCCCCTTGATCCGCGCAAGGATCAAGTGCTCTCTACGGGTTGATTCTTCGGCACTCCATCGCGGCGAATCACCCAAAACTGCTCACAACTTGAGTTGGGTCACCCACAAGCTCCACCGGGTGATCACCAAGCTCCCAATCACCACCAAGCCGTCTAGGTGATGGCAATCACCAAGAGTAACAGGCACGAACTCTCACTTGACCACGCGAAGCCTAATGAGAATGGTGGATGCACATTTTGCTACTCTTGATTCACTAATGATGCTACTCTCTTGGATTCACGAATCTCAATCACCTCACTAGGACCTTGCTCTTCTTGGCACTCACAAACATGTTTCTCAGCTGTTGGAATGAGCAAAAGTAACTCCACACATGAGTGGAGCTTCTATTTATAAGGTAGCATGAAAAACGAACCGTTATGAGCTTCTGTGGGGTGATCGAACGCTCCGGTCATGTTGACCGGACGCTCCGGTCAGTTCAACCCGCATTCTAGTGATAAAGTGTTGACCGAACGCTGGCAGGGTCCGATCACCACTGACCGGACACGTCCGATCGCATTAAACCCTCACTAGAACCTTACTATACTCGACCGGACACTGAACCCCTAGGGTCCGGTCAGTACTGACCGGACGCGTCCGGTAACAGATTCCCTTCTCTGGAACCTTACTGGAGTCGACCGAACGCTGGACATCAGCGTCCGGTCATTTGACCTCTCTAGCGTCCGGTTGCACTAAACACAATTTCCCTGATCAAATGAACTGACCGGACCCTATGGCTAGCGTCCGGCCGCACCAGAGCCAGCGTCCGATCAGCATTTGACCCTCCATTCATTTCCAACTCTCGATCATATGTGAATGAAGTTTGCTCCAATGGATCTTAGGCATATTGAGGAGCTACCTAGTGCTAGTTTTAACAAGTGTGCACCACACCTAACTCACTAGACTCACCTAGGTCAAGCTACCCGTTCATACCCCCCTTAATAGTATGGCCAAAGGAAAAACAAAGTCCTAAACTACTCTAAGTGTCTCTCCAACTCCAATCGACACTTAGAACTAGTCATCCTTAACCTTGTTGTCCATCCTTTGAAAACCGAAACGATTTCCATCGTAGGGGCATGACAACCTTGATTGCCCAATTGATCTCCATTACCATGACCTAACTTAATTGCATCTGTAAAACACATGTTAGTCATAGTAATCTTGTATTGTCATTAATCACCAAAACCCAACTAGGGGCCTAGATGCTTTCAATCTCCCCCTTTTTGGTGATTGATGACAATACCACCTCGAGTATGTAAAAGAGTGAGGTTTTTGACGGGCTTGGTTCATATAAGCTTTTGTCGATAAGAACAAAAGTGTTAGTCAAGCTTATATGACCCAAGCCAACACAATGTACTCAAGGGATATGAATTAAGCATTAGTACAAGTAATAAAGCTCATTTGCATCAGAGTATAAATGCGGAAGCAAAGCAAATGAGCATTGCACAAGTGATATGATATAAAGGAATTCAAAGTAGAGATCACACATGTCATAAATCACAATCATGTAGATATCACTATCACATAGATATAATAATATGCATAAAAGTAACACATGAATGCATAATAGTAATAGTGTATCACACAAATAAAACTCCAAATGTATATGATAAGCTAATACTAGATAACTAGCTCCCCCTAAACATTGCTCCCCCTGAGTCTACATACTCGAACCCTCTCCCCCTTTGGCGTCAAACACCAAAACCTAAGGGTCGGTCGACGGGGCTACAGCGGACGAGCCGGGCGCTGAGGTATGAGGAGTAAGATGAAACTGGGCACCATCATCATCTGACCCTGATCTCTGTACTGACTGACCCTCTGTGGCTACAAGTGTCTCTAAAGCGGTCTGGGTCTGAGCTAGGGCAGGTGCGGCCTGTGATGCTGCTGGTACATCTGTCATAGGATCGGAAGAGGCGATAGATGAAGGGAGCCTCTGAGTAGTCATGGTGATAGGGGTTGCTATAGAAGGACTAGCGGTATGCATATGTGGTGGTGTAGGCATGCTTGTCAACTCACTGAAGGATGCTCCAAGACTCCTGGAGACTGACGTGTCCGGCACAAATAGAAAGGATGACTGATCCGATGAGAAGCCTGTATGATATGGTGTGAACTATGGGACTACTACTAGTGAGGACAACCACTAGGACACCTGAACTGTGGGAGAAGCAAACGGAGCTGGAGGCTATCCCTGACTCTTAAGCCCACTGGGCTGTACTGCTGGAGTCGTCGTAGTGGTGGTAGGCTAAGCAAGCTGGGGCAAAAGCTATGGCTGTGGGGCCCCAAGTGCTGTTACTACATGCTGCATGAATCTCATAAGTTGCTGCTGTATGAGTAACTACTACTGATGCATCTACTGCTGCTGCTGCTATCGCTGGAACTCGTCCTAACGAGCCTGAAACTATGCAAAGTTGGCAGCGGTCTCCTGAGCCTGTCGTGCCTGATCCTGCTGCATCTGCTCAAGAATGGCAATCAAAGCAGGGTCAGTCTGCGGTGCAGGTGGAGCTGAGCTAGAACTGTCAGCCTCTACATCATGTCTGCATGGAGGCATATGAGGAATCAATAGATAGTCGTCATCCGAACTATCACCGGACTCTATCACCTCCTGTTGTGCCTCAAGCTGCTGCTCCTTAGTAGCGGCTATGCCTCTAATAATCTCGTCCTACTGAGTTGCTGACTTTGGAACATCTGGACGATGGCTAGGCTGAGTAGGTGCCTATGGTGTGCTGTGCCTGATCCTCTGTGCCATGTTATAAACTAGAAACTCTATGGTGGCACCCTTGTATTCTGCAACCATCTCAGGGGTCCTAACCTGCACAGCCTTAAGCATCGGGAAAGTGATCCAATGTGCATATGGGAGCTGCCTACGACCCTGAAACCCACAGCTATAGTGTCCTCCATCTCTGATAGAAGGAGGTCCCAAATGTCGAACACGGTTTGCTGCATCAGGGCATTGAGGAGCTAGAGCTATAGGCGAGTCAGACCCTCTTTGTATCCCAACCTAGGAAGTAGTGTCCTCCTAATGATAGCCTCTAGCACTCGAGCTATAGGAGTAAGGTCACTGGGGTTCCTACTCGACCCCTCACCAAAGGGCTCCTTGAAGCAATGTCGCACAAGATCAGTAGGGGGCACTAAACCTCCATGAGGATGCCTGGGAGGCTCCTACTGTCCATAACATACCTCATGCAATCTGACAGGCTGCTCCTATAGTCTCAGTATCTCCCTGGCCCTAAAACTCATCACCCTGTAGTCTCTGCCATTGAATGCAAAGTGTATGAAGTTAGGCTGCGGGTCAACGTAGAGCAAAGCATAAAACTACCGAACCTGAGATAGTACATATAGTCTAGTCCGGCCAATCAGATCTGATAGCCCCGGCAAATATGATAAGTAAGGGCAGATATGCTCTCTGGCTATTGCCACAATAGCCTCAATACTGCAGACTCTCTGAGATCGGAACACTGCCCCACTATTGAGATAAGCATTATAGAAATCCTCTTGGAGCGGTGTATAGAAACCCTCTGCTGTTCTCTCATCCCTCCTCGAAGGAAACCACACCTCAAACTCTACAAATCTCAGCTCCTGAACCTGCCTGGCCATGGTAGCCCTCAAGTCAAGATGTACCACTAGAGGTGGACCCTGTGGTCTAGGCGGTGAGTGTGAACCCCTGCGCTATGTAGCTGGCCTCGGTGGAACTATAGCACTAGTACTACTAGAGCGGTGTAGCTGGGGTGCCTACTCGGTCTCCATAGCCTGCTGACCCTCCTGAGTCTCTTGAGCTGGCTGAGGCTCTGCTAGTGGGGGCTGCTGCTGTGGCTCCTGCTGGGACTCCCCCTGAGGTCGAGGCTCCTCAATAGCCAGTCGACGTCCTGCCATCATGACAGTCCCAGGTGGACCACCATGATGACGCTCAGCCTCCTCAACTACTGCCCTCTGTGCTGGTGTGAGCTGCGGATCTACAGTGACAACACCACTACGAGCACCGCCTCTCTCGGCACACTCTATGGCCTCAGCAACTGCTGCTGCTCTCGCTGTCTCTGCGTCGGGGTACTTGCACTTCTTAGATGTAACCTGCTTCGTCACCTTGCCTTTGGTTCCTGCGGGCAAGCGAGGTGGGGGCCTCCGATCGTCATCTCCTGGACCACCCCCAACATTCTTCGTGCGAGCCATCTGATCTGACAAGAAGATGAACTGCCGCTGACAAAGATCAACTAGCAAACTAACACTCCCGAGGCTTGGCCTCGATCCGTACTCGTGAGCTTGGCTCCGAGTTGACTGACAACTGCCACAAGAACCTCAACGGCACCGACTCACTGCACGATGGAATAGATGGATATACAAATAAATACAATATATCTAATAGATGCGAAAACCCTAGGAAGCAAGCAATGTAGGTACAAAATTGAGGCAACGGGCTTTCTACCTGACGAACCGGCGATCCGAGAAAAGAAGAGACGTCACGCGGGGAACCTCGGAACCTGCTAGGGTTAGGGTTTACGAAACACTTTGATGAATCGGTGGCCCTAGATGATTTAGGTCAATGTATTGAAAATTGAAAGGATCAAGATCAAGCAAAGAGGATGCTATGGCCTTACCAGAGAGCAACAGCGGTGGCTCTGGGCAAGGTGAAGGCAGAGCGAGAAGTGGATGGCGGTGGAGGACTTGGTGGCGCTCGATGCTCGGGAGCAGATGGCGGGGCGTGGGCAGCAGAAGACGGCGTGGCGAGGTGCTTGGTGTGGGCAAGAGCAGGGCAGACGATGGCGAGCGCGGCGGCTAGAGACGACGGCTACGGCGGTGCAGTGCTCAGGCACGGGAGAGCTACGGTAGCTAGGGCACGGCGTACGGGAGGCTCGGTGAAGGCAGCGTATGGGGTTAGGTTAAGAACGCTCGCGACGGCTACGGTTAAATGAGGACCCCACGCGTAACAGAGAAGGAAACAGGGAAAGAGATCTAATTCCGCATGTTCTCTACTGACCGGACGCTCCGGTGGTAGCGATTGGACGCTACCACCCAGCGTCCGGTCAATTCCAGAGAGGTCCAAATCCTCTGGAATCACGACCGGACGCGTCCGGTGGTCCATGACCGGACGCACGCAGGGTCCGGTCAGTTGCCTTCAATGCCATGTAGATCGACCAGACGCTAGAACCCTTCCTGACTGGACGCTCAAACATAGAGTACGGTCACTGCTTCAGCTTCTGTTCACCTTCTGTGAACTAACCGGACACTGGACTGCAGAGTCCGGTGCAGCGTTCAGTCACCCTTTTCCAGCAAATCTTCAATGTTCCTTCACGCTGCCTATTCCCAATCAAGTCCCAACTTGAATAAGATCCAAATAAACACTAATTGGGACTGATGTGAGTGACCTCTCTCAAACCCTTATATTTTTCAAAATATTTTGCCTTAGGCTATAATTCTTTTTAAGAGAATAGGCAATAAGAGGGCAAATGGAACAAAACGACAAAAACAACATCCATGCAGATGCAATACTTGTAAGTAAATCTAGTTGCTTGTCAAGTTTGATCCAAGGTTAAGCTTCTTCACATGCTTTTCGGCAGTTATCTTAACCATGTTAGACAAGCCCTATATGCATTACCAAAAATCAAACATGTTGTATATTACAATGAATGCAAGGGACAACACAAGCTCAATTTTTAGTGAAGTTACTAAAATCAAGTACATTGAGCTCATTCCGCAATCTACAAAATGTAGCCTCATCTAGCGGTTTAGTGAAGATATCCGCTAATTGATCTTCGGTTCTTACACCTTCTTGTGATATATCATTTTTAGCAGCATGATCTCTTAGAAAGTGATGGCGGATATCTATGTGCTTGGTGCGAGAGTGTTGAACCGGATTATTTGCAAGTTTTACCGCACTTTCATTGTCGCACAAAAGAGGTACCTTTTCTAGAACTACACCATAGTCTAGCAAAGTTTGTTTCATGTATAAAATTTGTGCACAACAAGCACCCGCAGCAGTGTATTCCGCTTTGGCGGTGGACAAAGCCACACTATTTTGTTTCTTGGAGGACCAAGACACAAGTGATCTACCAAGCAAATGGCACCCTCCGGATGTGCTCTTTCTATCAACTTTGCAACCGGCATAATCCGAATCAGAATAGCCAACTAATTCAAATATAGCTCCTTTGGGATACCAAATGCCAATGCTTGGTGTGTGCTTAAGATACCTAAGGATTCTTTTTACGGCAATTAAATGTGTTTCCTTAGGATTAGCTTAAAATCTAGCACACATACACACACTAAATATGATGTCAGGCCTAGATGCGGTTAAATATAATAAGCTACCAATCATAGAATGGTAGAGAGTTTGATCAACCGGGTTACCTCCCTCATCTAGGTCAAGATGTCCATTGGTAGGCATTGGTATCTTGATTGGCTTACATTCATCCATCTTGAATCTCTTGAGAAGATCTTTTGTGTATTTCTCTTGAGAGATGAAGATGCCTTCTTTCATTTGCTTGACTTGAAAACCAAGAAAGAATGTAAGCTCACCAATCATGGACATCTCGAACTCCTTCGACATCAATTCACCAAATTCTTTGCATGAGTCTTTATTTGATGATCCAAAGATGATATCATCAACATATACTTGACAAATGAAGATATGCCCATCAAGCTTCTTGGTGAATAGTGTGGTGTCGACCTTCCCAATGGTGAAGCCCTTCTCAATGAGGAAGTCCCAAAGGCGCTCATACCAAGCTCTTGGGGCTTGCTTAAGCCCATATAGTGCCTTGGACAACCTATAAATATGATTAGGATATCTAGGGACTTCAAACCCAGGAGGTTGATCAACATAGATTAGTTCATTAATAAAGCCATTTAAAAAAGCACTTTTCACATCCATTTGATATAGTTTCATTTCATGATGTGATGCATATGCAAGTAGGATACGGATGGCTTCTAATCTTGCAACCAGTGCAAAGGTCTCTCCAAAATCGAAACCTTCAACTTGGGAGAATCCCTTTGCAACTAGTCTTGCCTTGTTGCTCACAACAACACCTTGATCATCTTGCTTGTTGTGGAACACCCACTTTGTTCCAATGACTCTTGCACCTTTTGGTCGCTCTTCAAGAGTCCAAACTTCATTGCGAGTGAAGTTATTCAACTCTTCATGCATGGCATTGATCCAATCCAGATCTTTAAGAGCTTCTTCTACCTTGGTAGGCTCATAGCAAGAGACAAAAGAGTGATGAGCAATAAATGAAGCAAGTTTTTGAGATTGAGACATTACACCCTTTGATAGACTCCCTATGATGAGATCTTGTGGATGATCTTGTAGGAGAGATGTATTTCTTCTATTGACCATTTGAGGAGGAGGTTGTGGAGCATCAACTTGTTGTGCTTGTACCACCATTTGCTCATGCGAGATATGAGTATCTTCATTTTCTACTCTCCCATCTTTTTCACCATCTTGTGGCGCACTTGATGAAGAAGGTTGATCAATGACTTGTACATCATCTTCATCATCTTTTGGCTTGATGTCTCCAACCGGAATGTTCTTCATAGCCTCCCTCAATGGTTCATCACCTATATCATCAAGATCTCATGTGCTCCTTGGGAGCTGTTAGATTCGTCAAATTCCACATCATATGTTTCTTCAACCAAGCCGGTGGCATGATTAAATACTCTATATGCTTTGGACTTTGATGAGTAACCAATAAGAAAACCAATATCATAATATCTTTGGAACTTCCCTAGGTGTTGCCGCTTCTTGTAGATGTAGCATTTGCAACCAAACACCCTAAAGAAGGAGGAGTCTGGCTTCTTTCCATTGAGCAACTCATAAGGTGTCTTGCCAAGGAACTTTTGAAGGAATAGGTGGTTTGATGCATAGCATATGGTGTTGATTGCTTCCACCCATAGAGCTTCGAGGGTGTTGTACTCATCTAGCATTGTCCTTGCAAGAGTGATCAAAGTCCGGTTCTTTCTCTCAACTACACCATTTTGTTGAGGAGTATAAGTTGCAGAGACTTCATGCTTGATCTCAACTTCATCACAATATGCTTCAATGTTTGTGTTGTCAAATTCTTTTCCATTATCACTTCTTATCTTCTTGAGCTTCACTTCAAATTCATTTTGAGCTCTCTTGGCAAACTTCTTGAAGCAAGATGCAACTTTGGATTTGTCATGAAGAAAGAATACACATGTGTACCTTGAATAGTCATCAACAATCACAAGACAATAGAGATTCCCTCCCAAACTCTTGTATGTTGTTGGTCCAAATAAATCCATGTGTAGGAGTTCTAGCACTCTTGTGGTTGACATGAAAGCTATGGTTGGATGAGTATTTGCAACTTGCTTGCCGGCTTGATATGCACTACAAAGCTTGTCCTTTTCAAACTTCACATCCTTCAACCCTCTCACCAAGTCATTCTTCATAAGCTTCTTGAGTGAACTCATACCAACATGAGCAAGTCTTCTATGCCATAGTCACCCAAGTGTTGTTTTGGTGAATAGGCAAGTCTTCAAATTTGCATCTTCGGAGGTGAAGTCCACTATATATAAGTTGTTATATCTAAATCCATTGAATATCACTTGATTATCATCTACCTTGGATACAACAACCTCCTTCTCGATGAACAAGCATTGGAAGCCAAGATCACACAATTGTCCAACGAATAGCAAGTTGAAGCTCAATGAAGCAACATAGAGCACATTGGAGATGGAATGATCATTTGATATTGCCACTTTGCCCAATCCTTTAACCTTGCCCTTTGAATTATCTCCAAATGTTATTTTCTCTTGTCCATCTACCTCTTCATCTAGTGAGGTGAACATACGAGGATCACCGGTCATATGTTGAGTGCAACCACTATCAATAACCCAATAACTTCCACCGGTCTTGTAGTTCACCTACACACAAGAGATTCAAGCTTTAGGAATCCAAACTTGTTGAGGGTCCTTCACCTTCTCAACAAGTGAATTAGCCACCTAAATCTTCTTAGGCCTATTTTTGTTAGGGGGACCTAAAAACATGACTTTCATCTTTCCACTAGAGTCCTTTCTAAGCATGTAGTGAGCATTAAAGGCAAAGGGTCTAGCATGCTTGGGCAAGGGTGGTGGCGGTGGAGTTTGGCACTCATGAGCAAAGTGGCCTTCTTGTCCACACTCAAAACATCTCTTTGGCTTTGGCTTTGGCTTTGATTGTTGTTGTTGAACTTGAGCCTTCTTCTTCTCTACACTTGCCACATATCCAATGCCACTTCTATCCATCTTCATGACGGTGTTCATGAGTAGCTCACTTTGGAGGTGCTTCCCTCTAGCAAACTTGCTCAACCCAATCTTGAGATGCTCTTTCTCTAACTTGAGCTTCTTATTTTCTTCCTTTAGAGCATCATCTTTCTTCTCTTCCTTGAGCTTCTTGTTTTCTTCTTTGAGCTTCTCATTCTCAAGGATCAACTCTTTGTCATGATCAAGAGTTTCTAGCACAATGGTGTTGTGGCTTTTCATCTCTTCAAGATCTTTCATGAGCTTCTCATTATCACTCTTGAGCTTGACATACTCATCATAGTCATTGCACTCAACCACTTGTTTGCCTTTGCTACTAGATCCTTGCTCAATGCTCTCATCAATTAAATCATCACATGATGTAGCTATATCAATCTTAACAACATGGTTAGTAGCATCATGTGGCTCATTTGGTAAAAATTCTTAAGCAATAACAAGAGTATCATGATTGATCTTAAGAGTTGTATACTCATCTTTTAGCTTGTTGTGGCTAGTGATGAGCTCATTGTACACCCACTCAAGTTTATCATGTTTATCTTTAAGCTCTTTCTTAGAAGATTTGAGCTCCTTAAGTTTGGATGATATAGCATCATTAGTTTCTCTAAGCTCATCATTAGACTTTTCCAATGTATCGCACTTTGCTAAGAGTGAATCATTTTTAGCATCAAGCTTTTCATTTGTAGCTCTACTCTTTCTAATGATCTTAGTGTATTTTCTTAGTATTTTGATAAGATCATCATATGAAGGTGAATCATCATCATCGCTATCGCTATCATCACTAGCTTGCTCATCACCGCTACTATCATCATTCTTAGTTACCTTGCATTCACCCTTGTCCATAAGGCATAGGTGTGTAGAGGATGATGGCAATGGTGGTAGTGAAGATGAAAGATCAATGGCAATGGCGGCCACCTTCTCATTGTCACTATCATCATCGGATGATCCACTAGATGAATCAATGTCCATGAGCCAATCACCGACGATGTAGGCCTTTCCACTCTTCTTCTTCTTGTAGAAGTCCCTCTTTTTGCCATCTCTCTTCTTGTATGGCTTGTTCTTCTTCTTCTCATCTTCATCTTCATTACTTGAGTCATCTTTCTTGCCCTTGTTCTTGTTCTTGAACTTGTCTTTCTTGGGCTTGGGGCATTGATGTGCTAGATGACCAAGTTCACCACAATTGAAGCAATCCATTTCAAAGATTGGCTTTCTTATAGAGCTTGTGAAGAACTTCTTCTTCTTGCCGTCGAACTTGATGCCACTTTTGTTTAGCTTCTTTAGCATCTTGGCGGCTTTCTTCACCATGAGAGCAAGGTTTTCATCTTCATCTCCTTCATCACTTGAGCTCTCATACTCAAGTCTTGCTTTGCCCTTGTCTTGGCTAGCTTTGAATGCTAAGTCCTTCTCTTTCTTCTTGGTAGAGGATGAGCCATCTTATGGCGTGATGTGCATGTACATCTCATAAGCATTGATCTTTCCCAAGATTTGTGTCGGTGTAGCGGTGGAAAGATCACCTTGGTGTAGCATGGTCACAATATGCCCATATTTGTCAATGGGGAGGACACTCAAGATCTTTCTTACAATGTCGGATGGTGACATTTGAGTAAGTCCAAGCCCATTGACTTCCTCTACAAGAACATTCAAACGTGAATACATCTCATTAGCACATTATTTGGGAAGCATCTCAAATGAATTTAGCTTTTTAATCACAAGATGATAACGTTCCTCACGCTCACTCTTGGTTCCCTCATGGAGCGCACAAACATCCGACCATAGTGCATGGGCGTCTTTGTGGTTCCTTACGCGGTTGAACACATCTTTGCAAAAGCCTCTAAAGATGGTGTTGCGAGCCTTTGCATTCTATTTTTCATAATTAACCTCATCGCCTTGTAGGTTAGTAGCATCCCGAGGTTTTGGAAAGCCTTGTGAGGCGGCTCTAAGAATACCAATGTCTAGAGCTTCTAAGTATGCCTCCATGCGGATTTTCCAATATGGAAAGTCATCTCCCTCAAAGATAGGAGGAGGTCCATCCCCGTGAGACATCTTGCTCTAAGCGGTTAAGCTTAAAAACATGAGCACGAGGCTCTGATACCAATTGAAAGGATCAAGATGCCCAAGAGGGGGTGAATTGGGCTAATTCTAAATTTTCTTGCAATAATCAAATCCTATGGTTAGCCCAATTAACCCCTTGTGCCTAGAAGAGTGTTTCTATTAATCTAACGCACAACGGACTTGCAACCTATGTTCCAAACTTACTCTAGCATGGCAATTCTATGAATGTAAAGACAAGTATTGAATTGCTCAAAGTAAATGCTCAAAGTAAATAGAGAGAGAGGAACGCGGCGATGTTTTGCTGAGGTATCGGAGAGTCGCCACTCCCCACTAGTCCTCGTTGGAGCACCCCCTTGATCCGTGCAAGGATCAAGTGCTCTCTACGGGTTGATTCTTCGACACTCCGTCATGGCGAATCACCCAAAACCGCTCACAACTTGAGTTGGGTCACCCACAAACTCCGCCGAGTGATCACCAAGCTCCCAATCACCACCAAGCCGTCTAGATGATGGCGATCACCAAGAGTAATAAGCACGAACTCTCACTTGACCACGTGAAGCCTAATGAGAACGGTGGATGCACACTTTGCTACTCTTGATTCACTAATGAGGCTACTCTCTTGGATTCACGAATCTCAATCACCTTACTAGGACCTTGCTCTTCTTGGCACTCACAAACGTATTTCTCAGCTGTTGAAATGAGCAAAAGTAACTCCACATACGAGTGGAGCTTCTATTTATAAGGCAGCCTGAAAAACGAACCGTTATGAGCTTCTGCGGGGTGACCGGACGCTCCGGTCATGTTGATCGGACGCTCCTGTCAGCTCAACCCGCATTCCAGTGATAAAGTGTTGACCGGACGCTGGCAGGGTCCGATCACCACTGACCGGACGCGTCCGGTCGCATTAAACCCTCATTGGAACCTTACTATACTCGACCGGACGCTGAACCCCCAGGGTCCGGTCAGTACTGACCGGACGCGTCCGGTCATAGATTCCCTTCTCTGGAACCTTACTGGAGTCGACCGGACGCTGGACATCAGCGTCCGATCATTTGACCTCTCCAGCGTCCGGTCGCACCGAACACAATTTCCCTGATCAAATGAACTGACCGGACCCTGCGGCCAGCGTCCGGTCAGCATTTGACCCTCCATTTATTTCCAACTCTCGATATATGTGAATGAAGTTTGCTCTAATGGATCTTAGGCATATTGAGGAGCTACCTAGTGCTAGTTTTAACAAGTGTGCACCATACCTAACTCACTAGAGTCACCTAGGTCAAGCTACCCGTCCATACCCCCCTTAATAGTACAACCAAAGGAAAAACAAAGTCCTAAACTACTCTAAGTGTCTCTCCAACTCCAATCGACACTTAGCACTAGTCATCCTTAACCTTGTCGTCCATCCTTTGAAAACCGAAACGATTTCCATCGTAGGGGCATGACAACCTTGATTGCCCAATTGATCTCCATTACCATGACCTAACTTAATTGCCTCTGCAAAACACACGTTAGTCATAGTAATCTTGTATTATCATTAATCACCGAAACCCAACTAGGAGCCTAGATGCTTTCAGTGACCATTCGCTGAAATGAAGCTAGAGCCCGGCCCCATCAGAATGAGCGAAATATACTATCCCTGGCGTGGTCTGCCATGTCAGCAGGGCAGGCTCAAGGGAAAAGGAAGACACGGCACCCTCGAAGGACCTTCTCTATCTTTGGTTTTTTCCTCTTTCTCTCATCTGTAATCCATGCTCCCCCTTAGTCTATAAAATGGAGGGCAGGACGCCCCATTAAAGGGAGGGGTCGATTCCACACACAACACATAGTCAAGCGGCAACTGAACTTTTGGCATCCTTTCAACCTATCCATTAGAGACTTGAAACATGTTTCTCTCTCGACCGTTTGTACCTACTACGAACCTTTTTCGGTATTAATAACACGAGCAGCAGAAAAGTGGACATAGAGACATTCTGTCCGAACCAATATAAATCTTGTGTCTTTTAGTACATCATCCGAGTCTAACGCGTAATAAATGTAAATTTATGTTTGTTCGAAACACCGACACATAGTTTATTATATAAGAAATAATTTTCTTCTTTCTCTTCTTTAGGCCTTGTTTAGATTGCAAGTTTTTTCACTCTCTCTCCATCACATCAAATCTTTGGACACATGCATGGAGTATTAAATGTAGATAAAAAAATAACTAATTACACAGTTTGATTGTAAATTACGAGACGAATCTTTTGAGCCTAGTTAGGCCATGATTGAACAATAATTGTCAAATACAAACGAAAATGCTACAGTGTCGAATACTGATTCTTAACCACAATCTTAACCAGGCCTTAGCCATGGAATCCATCCTAGTTTCTGGGTTGGAACTATCCGCAACGCTGCTCTCTTGAGGTTCGCCCAGGCTCCATTCAATCTCTGGGTCCGCCACTGCCCCCACGCGCGATCCTATGGGCTGTTGTCTACGTAGGCCTCGCCATATGATCTACGAGGAGGCCTCGCCGTCATCACCAGGGTGCTCCGCCTCGTGCACGACTAGCTGCTCGTCTGCTTCTCCTATGGCGGCGGGGGCGGCGCCGCTGGCGGCAGCACCACCCATGGCCTCGGCGGCGGCGAGATCCGGCCTCCGGTCGCTGGTGGTGCACGCCGCCATGTTGAGGCACCGCCATGTCATCCTCCATCCACGACGACGCCTGTGCGCACATCTCGCCGCCGTGGTTTGCGAGACGGGAGACCCGATCAGTTTCTGATTTGGGTTTTGGGCCCTTTGTTCTCCGCGTTCGCAGATGAGACGGCAAGTGGGAGAAGATCACCTACGCCGGGATCGTGACCTGCACCCTTCTGGCGGCGTACAACCTCTTCAAGGGCCACCCACACTTCGAGGAGACGCAGATTGATGATTAGGTTAGGACCTCCCGTATGTCTTTCCGTTTTGTTATAATATAATCTGCTATTGGCAAGTTATCAAGTCTGTAATGTTGATGCCTCATAAGTTCGTATGTGTGAAATAACACGACCAAGTTATCAAGCCTATAATTAACTAAAAGCACAAATTTTGTCATGATATTTTTTAGGGGCATTATGACTATGTCAAGCCTGTAATGTTGATTGGCGCAGGGGAACTATATATATATACTAATTTACGAGATTATGGAAACTCCCTCATAAGTGATTTACTATAGCATTATGGTAAGTATCATCTTGAATTATAGTAACCCATGTATCGTAAATGTGTATTGTCGTTATCCTAAATTGGTACAAACATTATCGTAAATCAAGGTGACCATAGAATAAGTTATTTTATGGCCAGCTGCAGAATAGTCTTGGCAACTACTAGCAAGAATTCAACAGCTTTTGGTTTCAGCTGATATTGAATAAGCTGAAAAGCGATATTCAGAAGTTAGTTCCGGATGAAAGATCTTGAAACAAAATCTAAACAATTTAAGGAATTGAAAGAGCAGTTTGTATTTTTTTTCTCCTTGCCATATTCTTTTAGGCATCTTCTTGATATTAGTATTAGTTAAAGTTTGTTTACAGGGTGCATTGTCTTGAATCATTTTTGTTTACTTGGTGCTGACAGTAAGTGCTCCATCTCTTATGGTTTGTAAATTCTTTTTCTGTATCTGCCTTTTGTGTACTTGCGTTTGGCTCCATAATCTTGGATGACACCTATGGGATTGTAGCTTACTTATATTAGGTGGAGAAGGTTCAGAACAGCACAACAAAATGAAGCCCATTATAATCTTGCACCTCTAGAAAGGATTAGTTGTGTTCACTAAATGGTTAACCAAAATGTTGATAGGTAGTGAGCTGGGCCTATGTTTTTTTATAGGGAATAGAAGTGTATTTTCTTCACCTACACTTTTTGGCACATGAATTGTTTTTTTACGAGGAGGGTGGCACATGTATTGGTGGCTGTTGTCTGCGTAGCAGCCGGAAGCAAGGAAGAAGCTGGGCAGCCGAATAGATGGACGCTGCTGCCTGCATAGCAGTGCTGTTGCAGTATTGAGGTATTTTGATTTCCCTTTTTTTTCTTGGGACCCTTTTTTGTTTGGCCGTATTTGCTGGTACCAGGCGTGAACTTCTTTACAGTGATGCAGAGGCTTCACCGGCAAATGTTTGCTAGAAGCTGTGTGCGGGCTTCTTGATGTTTCGTGTCGATGATGTTTTGGGGAGCAATTATTGATTTGGGCTATGTTTGATTTCTTACTAGCTTAATCTGATGCCTGCTGCATCCATTTTTTTTGCATAGACTGGGTAGCTTCTATGGAAGACAGGCTCGGTGCATGCAAGGTATTCGACACATTTGATCTACCTACACCTATGTTCACAGTTCTTTGAGACATTAGTCTGCTCTGTTCCTTTGGGTTTCTGCACATGTAATGCGTGCTTACACTTTTTTGCATGGTTGGTTCAGCACCTCAGCCAATGGTGAAGATGACTCGTTTCCTCCAGCTGTAACTAAGAGGCAGCACGAAGAAACCTTTCTTCCAATAGAGAAGGTAAATCTTGTGTTCAAATATGCAAAATAAAAGGACAATGCTGCTGAATAAGAGCAGTACACAATAGAGCACTATAGCTAGACAGTTTTGCTTCATATTTTGTACTCACATGATAGGTGCCTACGGTTTATGCTAATAGATCTCTTTTCTCGATTGACCTTTTGTACTCACATGATAGGTGCCAACGGTTTATGCTAATAGAGAAGGTACTGGAATGATATTTTGCAATGTAGTGTTTTATGCAACGATTTAGTACATAACTTTCTGATATGGAAGGAAAATGTTAGTACAGGATAGTAGATTCAGTAAGGAATTTCCTCTAGTTATTTCATTACTTGTTAATTTTGATCTTTTGTAAAAAGTTGTAGCGTCAACGACAAGCCTGATAGTGTGGTTTGTTTCATGGTACTACTGCCCTCAGGCTCATTTAAAGATCCATAAATCTTTTTGGCCAGGCAAATTAGTTTATGTTAAGAACATGCATTAGGAGTTGATTTGGAACCGTACAGGAAGTGTTGCTGGTGGGATAAGCCAACACTTGACGTATTAGGAGTTCCTATTGAGATTTTGCCAAAGATTATCAGTAATTCAGAGAAAATTGGTGTGGTCGCCAAAGAGTTCCCCTTTCCAGGTGTCCCCATCTTGGGGTGTCTTGGAGATCAGCATGCTGCTATGCTTGGGCAGCTGGGCAAATTATGCATTGGATTATAAGGTATGTGCAAATTGTGCAAATTATATAGTTTCTTCAATAAAATTGAATGTTCAATCTGGTGTGACAAATTATGCATGACAGCAGTAGACTGTCAGATTCAAGTAGTACAAAAATCTTTTTACGCTGTATGAAGTCCAAACTATGTTTTCATCCTTGATTGTCTTGTTCATTTGCAAATTGAACACAAGTATGGACTGTCAAGCAAAAATAATTCTAAAAAAAATCACATTATCCACGTTTGTCTGGTTAGCGATATGTGTTCTTAACTTCTTGTGTGATCTTACCTGGCACTGATCTTTCTCATTTATTTTCTTTGCAATTGTGAAAAACTAAAAACTGTTAAAGTTTGCATTGGATGACTGACGATAGCTTGTTACTTCCTACTGTAGGTTGATTTATTAGGCAGCCCTGTTATTAGACCAGCGGACAGAGACCACAGCCCTTGGAGCTGCATATGCTGCTGGGTTAGCTGCAGGAATCTGGACTAAAGAGCAGGTATTTGCAGGCTTGCATACGGAGAACACGACATTCTTCCGCCCGAAATTGGATGAGGCGCGCAGGAAGAAGAGAGCAGACTCGTGGTTCAAGGCGGTTTCAAGATCATTCGATTTGGCTGATATTGGTTATTGGCTTATCACCTGCCATTCTTCCAAGCATACGATGCCAAACATGTGGAAACAAATATTTTATTACCAAGTTTAGATCTTGTTGATTGGCAAACAAAAAAATAATATAAAATTTTATTTGAGGACGTTAAGATGCTCAAAAAAATAATATAAAATTTCAGCGTCTCTCGAAAATAGAAAACCGCTTTTGAAACCAGTAAGGATCAATTTTGTCCTGTTTTGACAGTTGGAGGGTGTCTGTTACCCGGTTTCATAGTTGAAGGTTGAAAATTGAACTACAATGCGAGTTAGAGGTTGAAAAGTGTACTTTACCCTAAATAATACGAATGAAACATCAACATATACACAAAATAATTTCACTGGCAGAAATACAAATTAAAGGAATGAACCGATAAGAACAACCAGTTGGTTTTTAAAAGGAAATATAATGAAGCCACTAAAGCTCAGGGGTTATTCCTGGAAGGAAGCGTTGGTAGGAGTGGTAGGACCGACCCGGTTCCACCCACAAGGCAAAGGCATCGAACATCATGGGCGGCTGCACACGCAGAGAACGAAAACGTGCCGATGGCGTCTGGCCCTGGCCCGTAGACTTTGCCAGGTCTTCCTAAACAATTCAGGATAGATTTTTAGCTTACGAAATGGGAGTTGGGTGCAAAAGACTTGTTGGCCCAGAAATTAAAAAGAAGTAGAGTGCGCGAGACTGTGTAGGTGCTGTCTTATATGCATCTCCAAGTCATGGTCTTCCCTTCCCATCGTCCGTCGTCCCACCCCCGCCTCACGAGTGAGCTCCGAGCGTGAGCGTGAGAGGCATCGTCGCTAGCTCTCACGGAAAATCTGCTGCGATCAACTGCAGGTGCGTAGTACGTGTACTTGCCTGCAGCTAACTCATGGAAATTCAGCATCGCATGCATGCCTTAATTTGTTTGTTGTTTTAATATATTGGTCACGGCTTCAACGGGTCGTCGTGTCTGCAGACTCTGCTCTAGCACCGTTGGTTCACTCCCTAGTCCTCTAATGCAAAGTCTGCAACTCTGATTTCAAGATCACTGTCCTTTCGAGTGACCTTTGATTGCAAACGGTAGCTGTCGTGCAATTAGGTCGACTTAATTAACACCAGACCAGAGGTTCAGGTTCTGACTCTTGAGTTCATCCTACCTTTCTGTTATTACTTGATTCGGTAGTGTCTCGGATAAATCCTAAACTTCGCCTGGTGGATTTGGGTACTTACGATGGTCCGCGGATCAGACGTGGTAGTAGTCCCATCTTTCCTGACCTTAGAGCCGGCATGAGAAGTAGACTTGTACAAGGTATGGTTATTAGCCGACAGCCACTGAACGAATGGCTAGCTATGGTTGTGCTAATAAAGTTTTATCGTCTTCGATCAATTGATCATGTCCACCGGTTGTTGAAAGAACGGAGATAAAAGAAGGGAGAATTCCTTATTTGACATCAGACAAATGACCCGTTCCTTTTTTGGCCCTCAAAAAATTTTCGTTCCCTATTTGACACCGAGTTCAACTTTCATTCCTTATACGACACTCCGTTAGATTTTCCATCCAGGAACCGTTAACTGCCCTGTGAAAAGACGATTTTGCCCATATGGTGTTGGAGATGACAGTTAGAAAACCTAAAGTTTTTTTTTTGAAAAAAAAGAAACAGAGGCTCTTGTTGTAGGGAGCCTCTGTTTCTTTTTTTTTCAAAAAAAAAAACTTTAGGTTTTCTAATTGTCATCTCAACACCATATGGGCAAAATCGTCTTTTCACAGGGCAGTTAACGGTTCCCGGATGGAAAATCTAACGGAGTGTCGTATAAGGAATGAAAGTTGAACTCGGTGTCAAATAGGGAACAAAAAATTTTTGAGGGCCAAAAAAGGAACGAGTCATTTGTCTGATGTCAAATAAGGAATTCTCTCATAAAAGAAGGATGTACTTAGGCACTGTTTGAAGACAAAGTTTTTTTTCTCCTTATACCTAGAATGTGTTTTTTTTACTGCACCATGGGTTTACACGCATCTAGCAATGATACATGCTTTGAAAACTATATGTTTGAAATAGTTTATCTTAACCTGAGCTTTTCTAACTTTGACCAGGTAACAAGACATATTTTTATTAAGGATTTAATGTAACTAATTTGATGATGTAGTTAATGACGTGTTTTTTATTTTGTTGGTCCAAGTTATATAAGTTTACCTTAGAAAAAACCTAAATAAAGTAACTCTAATTTAAAGGGGGGAGTTCTAAATTAAATTAGTTTTTTTTGTCTTGAGACTTCTAAATCTAAATTAAATTAGTTAAATACCAATCGGTAGTGTAGTGTGGGAGTGCAGTGCGCGCACCGACGCACGTCAGGCGGTCAGCTGTGTGCTCTGGCCTGTGGCAGCCTCTTGTGCTCTTTGCTGGCCCACAAGATGAGCATCCTTCCAGTCCATTCCTCCCCCACCCCTTGCCGTCCTCCTGCGTCATCCAGTTCCAGTCATCCGGTCCCTGCACTGCGCCTGGTCGACGAAATGCGCCGCCGAGATCAATGGGCTACGGCTGCGCACCGGCACGGCCAAGCGCGGGAGCGGCGCGTGCGTCGAAGGGAAATGGATACATGGTAGCGGAGAGCCGGAGATGCATGCATTTCTCATGCCTAACCGCGTCTTACTCTTCTTACGTCTGCACTTTTCGCTGCCTGCTCACCTCCTCCGTCCTCTTGTGTAATGCCGCAGGTTCGCCGGATTCATCCCCTCGTTCCGCTCTGGGCTAAGGTTCCAGCAGGTGCGCATTGGCTTGACAAACGAGCCAACACTATCCCTATTTTTTGTGGATGCAAATGAGATAATTTTGATGGACAATAGGGACCATGTTCTCAGCAATCCTATTAGGCTAGTTTTATGCTCTCTGTCAGACACGTTGAGTTCATTTTCCTGATCGCATATCAACTGAGTCTTGGCACTAGGCAGGGAGCAACTTCAGGAGACGTCGCCCTGAATCTGAAACTAGCACGGACATCAATTGATGGTCCTTCCATGGTTGCCCGGATCTTTTTATCTTTCAGAAAATTTGCAAGCAAATAAACATATATGTTACAATTGCGGATGTCTAGAAAATGGGGTAGCAACTGGATCTTCTGTCCAAGTGTCCCGCGTCCTGCCAGTGGCTCTTAATATGGTTTTGTGTTGTTATAATCCGTTGGTTGCGCAATGTTTCATTTATACTATACGCTGACAATTGCTACATGTCTTTTTATAAATAGATTATTATGTCTAAAAGAGTAAGTACATATTAGATTCCACTGTTTTAATTACCTCTTCAGGAAAATGAGCGAAACATCTCTCTTCTATGCCAAATTATATTTGATGAGGTCCATTTAGCCATTTGGGAATTGCATATGGTACTGATACATGTTACCTGCATGTGCAATACATTATACTTTAAAGTTTCCTGTCATATATGCTTTAAGTTTTGCCGACACAAAACCCCATCTGCTGAAAAATAATGAGGCAGAGTAGAATCAACAAGAACAGGGGGAGTTGTTTTTTTTCTAACCTATGAGTGACTGCATGAGTTCGGCTGGTATCTTTCAATTTAAATTTGCTTTACCTACAATATGACCTGCTGTCTTTGTTGTTCAGCACAAACTTATGGCAGAAGCAGTGCTCCTTGCTGTCACTAAGATTGGTTCCGTTCTTGGAGATGAAACTGCCAAGGTCATTATAAATAAGCTGTCTGAAAAAGTTCAAGCTCTGAAGGAACTCCCACGGAAAGTGGATCAAATAAGGATGAAACTGACAGTCATGAGCAAAGTTATACAGCAGATTGGCACAGTCTACCTTACAGATGAGCTTGTCAAGACTTGGATTGGGGAGGTCCGGAAGGTGGCTTACCGTGTTGAGGATGTAGTAGACAAATACTCATACCATCTTCTTCAACTAGAGGAAGAAGGGTTCCTGAAGAAGTTTTTTGTCAAGGGTACCCACTATGTCATTGTTTTCAGTGAAATTGCTGATGAGGTAGCTGAGATAGAAGGGGAGATTCAGCAAGTTATTCAGATGAAGGATCAGTGGTTGCAGCTATCCCAGCTTGTCCCTCACCATGAGCAACTCGCTGACATCGAAAGACAGCGTTCTCAAGACAGTTTCCCAGAATTTGTCAAAGATGAAGATCTAGTAGGAATTGAAGAAAATAGAAAATTGCTGACCGGATGGATTTACTCAGAAGAGCAGGCTAGCACGGTGATAACAGTTTCTGGTATGGGTGGGCTGGGAAAATCTACACTGGTTACAAATATTTATGAACGTGAAAAAGTCAACTTCCCGGTACATGCTAGGATCGTTGTGTCACAGATCTACACAGTCGAGTCTCTGTTGAGAAAGCTACTCTGGAAGATTGGGCATATGGAACCTCCAGTGCCCCGTTCGCGTGCCCTTAAATCTGGCTTGATCCGTTTATTTTTTCATCCGGAACAGTGTTTTTCTCTCACAAATTCCTCCAGCATTCTTCTAAACCATCCAGATTCCTCCAGAATTCAGACAAGCGAATGACAAAATGGGCGTACATGGCTTTACGAACACAAGGTTGACAAGTACCCTTGTGTGTTCGTTTTGTGATGAGTGATTGTCAATGTGATCCACGAAGTGGGTTGAGTGGTGACTAACCTTACCATGGCGAAAGCTATGTGTGCGACATGTCTTTTGGCTTGTGTTGTGCAGGTGTGGAGCTCGGATGCGGTGGTCGACGGCGAGGTGAAGGTCAAGGAGGACATGCCGTGCCGACAGACCGGGAGCGGTGAAGGACGGACGTGAGGCTTGGACCGAGGGACCTAGAGGCCGGGTGACTAGCCGCGGTGACTGACACTTGGGACATCGACAAGTGCAAGAAGACATGGAGTAACGGTGTTGACCGGGTCAAGACGGCGGACGCGTGAGTCGAGCGAGGCTTAGGAGGACTTGGTGGGCCGGCCGGTCGAGGACGGCGGTGACACGCGTCGGATGGCGGGGAACGCGTATGGAGTACGCTACCCGCGGACGGTTTACGGGTTTGGGCCTCAAAACCCGGGCGGAGGTTCCGAGGAGGGACGGACGGCACGTGGCGGCATCGGGGAGTTCGCGTCGAGGCCAAGCTACCGGTGAGAAGGCGCGGTGGCCATCGGATCAAGATTACACTGGGTTGGACAACAACGCCCTTGGGCTTAGCGGTTCAACTCATTTGTATCCAGGAGCAAAACTGGGAATGTGTAATAGCCCTGTTAAATAGGATGAGGGAGTCCCCATCTCCCTCACCTCCTCTAGTTTTCATTTTCTCCTTTAGGGTTTCTTCCTCTAGTTTGCTTCCATGTATGAGAGAGGTCCACAACTCAAATTGTGACTTGGTTTTGAAGGAATCGGTGGCCGTAACCACCGTATGCCCTCCGGGATTCATGATTTAGTTATGTTCTTGATGTGATTTTGGTGTTCTTCACGAGCTCCTTTTGTCCCTTCTTGTTTTCCCTCTCGTTTCTTCGTTTTGGGATGGTTTTGGTTCGTTCTTGTTGCCTTGGATCGATCAATGACATGAGTAGAAGCTTTCCACCGAAGGAAATCCACTAATTCCTCACGAGATCGCAGATCCGGGCAATTTTAGTTCTTGACCTATTTTTGGGGGGATTCTTCAATTCCTTCGATTCACGGAGCTAGAGTTTGTCTCGGGCCATGATCCTTTAGAGGTTGCCTTTCTACTCGCTTGTGAACCATTGTGCAAAGTTTCAAGTCATTTGGAGTTGATTTGATCAAGTTATGGCTTGATTTGATTTTTCCCAAGAAACTGCTCGCTCATACCGGACGCGTCCGATATGATCTAGGACGTGTCCGATATTTCTCACTTTAGAGTTTTGAGCTGAAATTTGGTGGAGATCTTCCCTTGGTGTCTAAAGAGCTATGGTTAAAATTTTATGATTTTTGGACACCGTTTGATGGGGTTTTGGATTTTTCTCTTTTGGTCAGCTTGCTGCTGAAAATACCTGACGTGTCCGAGATCATACCGGACGTGTCCGAAAATACCGGACGTGTCCGACATAATACCGGACGTGTTCGATATTTGCAGGGGCAGTGCTGTTCTTTGCTCGTTTGGGCTCCGATCTGTGTTCCGTTTGCTTTGTGGTGACCCGCTGTGTTCTAAGGGAGCATCCACCCTTCTCTAGGGTTGTGGTCATCAAGTCTATCGTGTATGCTTTTTGGGGATTGATATTGGGACAGTGGTTGAAGATTTCGAAAGAAATTTGAGGCTCCCATTCACCCACCTCCTTTGGTCGCCGTTTCCGGTCCTTCAATTGGTATCAGAGCCGGTTAAGGACCATTCCACCTTAATCGGTCCGTGATCCACGAAGGCGACATGGAGCGTGGTTCCGGCAAACCACCGCACTTTGATGGGTCCAACTATCCTTATTAGAAGATCCGCATGTCTGCGCATCTCCAGGGGATTGATTGGCTCGTCTGGGAAATTTGCGAGGATGCTACTTACGTTGTGCTCCCTGTTGCGGCCCGTACCACCCAGGATCACAAGGATCGGCACAATGCAAATAGCAAAGCTCGCAGTGTGCTTTTCTCGAGTCTTTCGCTTTCTGAGTTCGAGCGTGTCTCCGATTGTACTACAGCTCAAGAGATCTGGGTGAGGCTTCAGAGCTATCACGAGGGGACCGCATAGGTCAAGACCAGACTCTACGAGACGTACAAGCGCGAGTACGAGAACTTCTCTTAGTTTGATGGCGAGTCCATCGATGCCATGTTTTCCCGCTTTCAGACTATCGTCAACAAAATGAAAGCGAACAAGGCCAACCTACCTTATAGTGATCATGAGAGGGCGCTCAAGCTTCTCTATGCCCTTGATCGAAAGGTATGGGATGTGAAGGTGTCGGCGATCATCGAGTCGGCCAACTACGACACCCTCACCGTCGACGAGCTTTTCAGCAAGCTCAAGTCCATAGAGATCGACTACCAAACCCAAGCCAAGCTCAAGAATCCTTCTGCACCAACCATGGCTTTGGTCTCAGGTAGTGGTTCAAGTTCATTGACTAACCCTTCACAAGCTTCTTTCTCTTTGTCGTGCTTGATGTCAGTCACAGAGGAGCAGTTGGAGTCTCTTGGGGATGATGAGTTGGCACTCGTCATCAGTCGGTTCTCTCGGTTTCACAACAACCGTTTGAACCGCCGACACAGTGGTGGCCCGAAGGAGGGATGCTATGGATGTGGAGATCCAGACCACTTTGACGCGCACTGCCCCAAGAAGAAGCCCTTCACCAACAAGTACGACTCCGGCAAGCGCAAGGATAAGCGCGACTACACCTCCGGCAAGCACAAGGCCAAGGGCGGCTTCGACAAGGAGGCGATCAAGAAGGCGTACCGCAGGAAGGCCAAAGCTCAAGAACGCGCCTTCCTCGCCTCCCTCAGGGACCTCGACGACGACTCCGACGATGATCACTCTTCTTCTCCCTCGACCGACGATGAGTCCGAGAAGAAGCGTGATGACAAGCTCAACGGTCTCTGCTTTGTCGCCGGTGCAAACCATGGTGGGTTTTGCACTATGGCGGTTGACGGTGGAGCAAAGCTCAAAAAGGACGTCGACGTCAACGACGACGAAAATGAGGTACCGCCCACACTTGACTCACTTATGCTTGAGCTTGATACTATGAATGATACATTGATAAGTCAAGATAAGTTGCTTAAGCGTGCTGCCCACGAGAGAAAAGAGTTTAAGGACCAGCTAGAGGTTGCTTTGAAGGAGTTGGAGCTTGCCAAGAGTGGTGTAGTGGTGTCAGAGGAGGAAGAGTGCGATGAGTGCGCTATACACATGTCTAACCTCTCTGACTTGCAATCCAAGTATGCTGTTTTGCTTGATGAATGTGATGAGCTGAAGTCTCGTTCTAGGTTGCTCGGTGCATGCAAGTCCTGCTCAGGCTTGCAATCTAAGTTGGCAGAGAAGGTTGCCAAACTTGCTGAGTTTGAGAAGGCCAACTCAGATAGCACCACCACTACATGTGTTCGATGTGAAGCTTTGGTGTTGGAGCTTGAGTCCTGCAGGCACGACAAGATGGGAACCGAGGAAGAAAACACACAACTTCGGTCCATCTTGAGCTGGGTGTCGTGTAGTGAGCCCCAGTTGGGCATGATGGTGAGCCAGTTCAGGCGGGGAACTAACTCATCGGGAGTAGGCTTTGCTATAGGTAGGAAAGGTGAGCATGTCTATGGTAAGGTTGGTGAACATAGTGGTTTGAACCCAAGTGAGAAACCCACCAACACTCCCAAATTGATCAAGATCCCTCCACCAGAGCCTACCAAGCCTATGATCAAAGATGGTGTGTTTGAAGAACCACCAAAAGCTCCACCATCCAAGCAAGTTTGGGTTCCCAAACCGAACCACTTTCGGAACTCACTCGATACTCTACCCAACATCTCTAGTGCACCCCTTCCTAAAGCCAAAAAGCCTCAGAGAGTGAACCACATCCACAAGAGAGTGAGTCAACCACCACCTAAGAGAGAGGTGAGGTACCACTGTGACTATTGCCATAGAGATGGTCATTTGGCTGAGTTTTGCTTTAGGAGGAAGAGAGATGAGCGGCGCGAGTACGAGTTGAACAACCAGAACATGTACCGTCCTCCCCATGGCGTACATGTACTGCCTGTTCAGAGGCACAGTGTTAGGCCTAGAGGTGCAATGCCTCAAGGTGCTAGGCCTCAGGTGGCGAGACCACATGGTGGTCGTGCCCGGCATGGCCCAAGTCATGATCTATATGACTCTGGACCTCGCGACGGTGGCTTTCAGTCCCACACTTCTAGCGGACCACGTTTTCCCCACGTGGTGATCGCTTCTCTCTAATGGGACATGGCATGTATGGTGTTTTTCCTAACACTTTTCCAGGGCAAATGACTCAACACTGGTATTCTCCTCATTTCACTAACCCCAGTGTTGTGCCATTTGCTCACCCCCTGTCTTTCTATTGATGCAGAGCGAAGGCCTGGAGAACACGTGGCTTGTTGATTCCAGCTGTTCGCGCCACATGACCAGAAGTTCCAAATGGTTCTCCAGCCTCGACCCCATGCAATACAAGGAGTACATCACATTTGGGGACAATAGCAAAGGTAAGGTGCTGTCTCGTGGGACCATTCGGGTCAATGAGTCTTTTATCTTGAAGGACGTTGCTTTGGTTTCAAGCCTGCATTTCAATTTGCTCTCTATTTCACAACTCCTTCAAGATGGGTTTGAGGTGCGCTTTAAGACTGGACTTTCTCGTGTGCTCGATTCTCAGGGACATCTAGTTTGTCAGATCGTTCCTTTCGGTCGAGTTTTCAGAGCTGATTTCTCTCAGTCTTTCGGTTCTTCTCGCTGTTTGGTTGCCGGATCTTCTTCTAATTTGTGGAAGTGGCATAGGAGACTTGGTCACTTGAGCTTCGATCTCCTAGTGAGGTTGAGTTCTCTTGACATGATCCGAGGATTGCCCAAACTCAAGTTTGAGAAGGATTTGGTATGCCATCCCTGTCGCCACGGAAAGATGGTGGCTGCTTCCCATCCTCTAGTGACTCAGGTCATGACCACGAGACCCGGTGAGCTACTCCATATGGACACTATTGGTCTGGCTCGGGTTCGGTTAGAGGGAGGGAAGTGGTACGTTCTTGTGATCGTGGATGATTTTTCTCGCTATTCTTGGGTGTTTTTCATGGAGGGCAAGGACGAAGCGTTTTCTCATGCTCATGACTTGATCTTGAGGTTGCAAACTGAGTTACCAAAGAATGCCATACGAGCTATCCGCAGTGACAATGGCACTGAGTTCAAAAACTCTCAGTTTGACACCTTCTATGCTTCCTTGGGTCTTAAACATCAGTTTTCTTCGCCCTATGTCCCTCAGCAGAATGGTGTTGTTGAGCGCAAAAATCAGACTTTGGTTGAAATGGCCAGGACGATGCTCGATGAGCATAGGACTCCTAGGCGTTACTGGGCCGAAGCCATCAACACCGCCTGCCATGTTTCAAACCGCATTTTTCTTCGTGCTTTCTTAAAGAAGACATCCTACGAGTTGCGGTTTGGGCGTCCACCCAAGGTGAGTCATTTTCGAGTCTTCGGTTGCAGGTGCTTCATTCTTAAGCAAGGTAATCTTGACAAGTTTGAATCTAGATCTTCGGACGGTATATTTCTCGGTTATGCTTCTCATTCACATGCGTACCGTGTGCTTAATCTTGAGACTAACCGTGTCATGGAGACTTGTGAAGTCACCTTCGACGAAACCATGCCCTCTTCTATTTCGGTCTTTGAACGTGCAGGTGATGAAGAGATGGGTGACAGCATTTTCGTTGAGAATGACGATGACGTCGATTGGGATGATCCCAAGCCATCTCAACCGGCTGCCCCGATCGAACCAGCTTCGACCACTTCGGCTCACGGCCCCGAGCCCTCCACCTCTACTTCATGGGGTCCGTGCGAGCCGCTTCCTCAATCAACTGAGGAGGCCCCAGCTGTGGATGAGGGGGAGGCGACTTCGTCTTTGGGTGCACCTCGACATATCCAGCGATGCCATCCTCCTCAGACCATGATCGGCGACATCGACGAAAGGGTAACGCATTCCAAGTCTTATCATATTTCCCATTTCGCTCATTCTGCTTTCGTAGCTTCTTTTGAGCCTCGAGATATTGGACACGCACTATCTAATGCCGATTGGGTTAATGCTATGCACGAGGAGTTAGAGAACTTTGAGCGGAACCAAGTGTGGGTTTTAGTTCCACCTCCACCAGAGTGCCACCCCATAGGTACAAAGTGGGTTTACAAGAACAAGCAGAGTGAGGATGGGGTGGTGGTGAGAAACAAGGCGAGATTAGTGGCTCAGGGTTTTTGCCAAAAAGAGGGAATAGACTATGAAGAAACCTTTGCTCCTGTTGCCCGTCTAGAAGCCATTAGGATTCTTTTAGCGTTTGCAGCTTCGAAAGGGTTCAAGCTGTATCAAATGGATGTGAAGAGTGCCTTCTTGAATGGGTACATAGAGGAAGAGGTTTATGTTAGGCAACCCCCTGGCTTTGAAAATCCAAAGTACCCCAACCATGTTTTTAAACTCCACAAAGCCTTGTATGGTTTGAAATAAGCCCCGAGAGCCTGGTATGAGCGTTTAAAAGCTTTCTTGCTTGATAAGGGTTTTAGGATGGGTTCCGTAGATAAGACTTTGTTCCTCCTCAAGCAAGGCACATATATCCTTTTGGTTCAGATATACGTGGATGATATAATCTTTGGTGGCTCTTCTCATGCTCTTGTTGCCAAGTTTTCAGATACTATGAGCAGGGAATTTGAGATGAGCATGATGGGTGAATTGACTTTCTTCCTCGGGCTGCAAATCAAGCAAACTCGTGAGGGGACGTTCGTGCACCAAGGCAAGTACACCAAGGATGTGCTCAAGAAATTTGATATGGGTGAGGCCAAGCCTCTTTCGACGCCCATGTCAACCACGATGGCCCTGGATGAGGACAAGGAGGGAGAAGCCGTGGACCAGAAGGAATACCGAAGCATGATCGGGTCCCTGCTGTACCTAACAGCGACGAGACCAGACATCCAGTTCGCAGTCTGCTTGTGCGCGCGCTTTTAGTCTTCTCCACGCACGTCTCATCGTCAAGCCATCAAGCGGATCCTCAGGTACCTTTGTTTCACACCTGAGTTTGGTCTTTGGTTTTTAGCCTCCTCCTCTCTTTCTCTTTGCGGGTATTCTAATGCGGATTATGCTGGTTGTCGTGTTGAGAGGAAGTCCACTTCGGGGACTTGTCAGTTTCTTGGATCTTCTCTTGTGTCTTGGTCTTCTCGCAAGCAGTCTAGCGTCGCCCAATCCACCACAGAAGCTGAGTATGTTGCTGCTGCTGCTTGTTGTTCCCAGTTGCTTTAGATGATAGCTACTCTGAGAGACTTTGGGTTAGAGTTTAGGCGAGTGCCTTTGTTTTGTGACAGCACCAGTGCCATAAGTGTAGCCAAAAACCTAGTCCTTCACTCAAAGACAAAGCACATAGAAGTTCGCTTTCACTTCTTGCGTGACCACTATGAGAAAGGTGATATCGATCTGCACCACATTGATACCCAAAACCAGCTCGCAGATATCTTCACCAAACCACTTGACCAAGCCCAGTTTGCTCGCTTGCGAGGGGAGCTTGGAGTTTGTTTCCCTTTTTAGAGGAGGGGAACTTTGGTTGTTGTATTCTAGTTTTGCTTTTCTTTATAGTTTAGCCTTTGTTTTTGTTTTTATATCATTCTTGCATATCATATCATCATGTATCATATTGCATCCTGAGCTTCATCCTTATAGTAGCTAGATTGACACTATGCTCTTGTTGGGGATGTTATGAATACACAATGATGTGCTTTTGGCTTAGGCTCCTTTTGATCAATTGATGCATATTATGAGCCAAGCTTGTTTTCCAAACTATGAACTTGATTAAAACTTGTTGAAACATGAAATGTGTTCACCACTACTTGTGGCACTAGCATGTGTAGAATGTGTCAAGATCTTTTTCTTGCTTCATGTATATGCTTAGTTGCTACGGCTTATACTTTGAGTTACACACTTGCTTGAGAAACTAGAATTTGTGCTAAAACTTGAAAATCAAACTCTGTGATTTGAAAAGATCGGGATGGGTCTGTACTATCCTATGTCAGAGTATCGAGACAGCTCCAAATTGCACTTATTGGTGAACTTGAGCTCTGTAATGGATACCGAGATCATTGTCTTAAGCTTCTGATTGCCTTTGGCATAGGCTTGACATGGTCGCTAAGTCAGGTTTTGATGGCACAGATAACCTCCCGCACACACTTGTCTAACAAACTTTGGTAATACGCTACATAACTCCGATAAATTTCAATTGGTGTCTAAAATTTGATCAAACCACAAGTTTGTCTCATGACATGATGTGTGAACTTTGTTTGGGGTAGTTCACTTTGCATACATGTGTAGCACAAGGTCGATCTCCTGTCTATTTTTGCTATGTGCTCCTTTGGTGGTGAACCCTCTTTTAAAATTGCTCAAACTTGATCAAACTTGCTTAAATGCCATATTTCGTTTCATTTGGTCACCTTGAGCATTTTGCTAGCACTTGTATGTGTTGCTATATATACATGACAGCATCCACTAGAGCATTCTTTCAATCTACTTGCTATAATCTTGAAGCTTCTGCATTCGCGCATTTCTGCATTCCTAGCTTGTTTTGAGGGGGAGTTGCAATTCTTGGGCTCTAGCTTGATAAGTGCATATGTCAACAAGGGGGAGAAGTTTCCACACTCACAATGTCACCTAAAGTTAAGAGATATGCATTCATTTGAGAGAGATTCACCTAAAGTTGAGAGATATGCATTCATTTGAGAGAGATTGCACTTGTTCAGGGTGAGTTGCATTTGAGGTGTTTTGCTAGATGTGTTGAGCCTTTGCCTCTTCTGGAGGGTCTAGCAGTTTTGCATTTGAGGTGTTTTGCTAGATGTGTTGAGCCTTTGCCTCTTCTGGAGGGTCTAGCAGTTTTCGGCTTTTCGAGCTTTGCTAGTGGCGTTGAGCCCGTTGCCTCTTCTTGAGGGCTAGTTTTGTTTTACTTGGTTGCGTCGAGCCGTTGCCCATGTCTTTGGGGACCAAGTTTTGCTCACTTTCAAATGACCCAGTTCTTGGCTTTTCTTTGGCTTTTGGTCATTTGGGTGAGTTCTTTCTTTTCTCTTCTTTTTCTTTTTCTTTTGCTCAAGCTGTTCGTGTATTAGTGTTGACAATGCACTCATCAAGGGGGAGATTGCGAACACAAGGTTGACAAGTACCCTTGTGTGTTCGTTTTATGATGAGTGATTGTCAATGTGATCCACGAAGTGGGTTGAGTGGTGACTAACCTTACCATGGCGAAAGCTATGTGTGCGACATGTCTTTTGGCTTGTGTTGTGCAGGTGTGGAGCTTGGATGCGGTGGTCGACGGCGAGGTGAAGGTCAAGGAGGACATGCCGTGCCGACAGACCGGGAGCAGTGAAGGACGGACGTGAGGCTTGGACCGAGGGACCCAGAGGCTGGATGACTAGCCGCGGTGGCTGACACTTGGGACATCGATAAGTGCAAGAAGACATGGAGTGACGGTGTTGATCGGGTCAAGACGGCGGACGCGTGAGTCGAGCGAGGCTCAGGAGGACTTGGCGGGCCGACCGGTCGAGGACGGCGGTGACACGCGTCGGATGGCGGGGAACGCGTATGGAGTACGCTACCCGCGGACGGTTTATGGGTTTGGGCCTCAAAACCCGGGCGGAGGTTCCGAGGAGGGACGGACGGCACGTGGCGGCATCAGGGAGTTCACGTCGAGGCGAAGCTACCGGTGAGAAGGCGCGGTGGCCGTCGAATCAAGATTACACTAGGTTCGACAACAACGCCCTTGGGCTTAGCGGTTCAACTCATTTGTATCCAGGGGCAAAACTGGGAATGTGTAATAGCCCTGTTAAATAGGATGAGGGAGTCCCCATCTCCCTCACCTCCTTTAGTTTTCATTTTCTCCTTTAGGGTTTCTTCCTCTAGTTTGCTTCCATGTATGAGAGAGGTCCACAACTCAAATTGTGACTTGGTTTTGAAGGAATCGATGGCCGTAACCACCGTATGCCCTCCGGGATTCATGATTTAGTTGTGTTCTTGATGTGATTTTGGTGTTCTTCATGAGCTCCTTTTGTCCCTTTTTGTTTCCCCTCTTGTTTCTTCGTTTTGTGATGGTTTTGGTTCGTTCTTGTTGCCTTGGATCGATCAATGACATGAGTAGAAGCTTTCCACCGAAGAAAATCCACTAATTCCTCACGAGATCGCAGATCCGGACAATTTTAGTTCTTGACCTATTTTTGGGGGGATTCTTCAATTCCTTCGATTCACGGAGCTAGAGTTTGTCTCGGGCCATGATCCTTTAGAGGTTGCCTTTCTACTCGCTTGTGAACCCTTGTGCAAAGTTTTAAGTCATTTGGAGTTGATTTGATCAAGTTATGGCTTGATTTGATTTTTCCCGAGAAACTGCTCGCTCATACCGGACGCGTCCGATATGATCTAGGACGTGTCCGATATTTCTCACTTTGGAGTTTTGAGCTGAAATTTGGTGGAGATCTTCCCTTGGTGTCTAAAGAGCTATGGTTAAAATTTTATGATTTTTGGACACCGTTTGACGGGGTTTGGATTTTTCTCTTTTGGTCAGCTTGCTGCTGAAAATACCTGACGTGTCCGAGATCATACCGGACGTGTCCGACATAATACCGGACGTGTCCGATATTTGCAGGGGCAGTGCTGTTCTTTGCTCGTTTGGGCTCCGATCTGTGTTCCGTTTGCTTTGTGGTGACCCGCTGTGTTCTAAGGGAGCATCCACCCTTCTCTAGGGTTGTGGTCATCAAGTCTATCGTGTATGCTTTTTGGGGATTGATATTGGGACAGTGGTTGAAGATTTCGAAAGAAATTTGAGGCTCCCATTCACCCCCCCTCTGGTCGCCGTTTCCGGTCCTTCAGGCTTAGGAAGCAATAAAGAGAAAACTCCAAAATATTGAGTTCTTGTTATAAAAATAATGAACTAAGGCTGTGTTTAGTTGGAGGAAAAGTTGGAATTTGACTACTGTAGCACTTTTGTTTTTATTTGGCAAATAGTGTTCAATCATGGACTAATTAGGCTTAAAACGTTCGTCTCGTAATTTCCAACCAAATTGTATAATTAGTTTTTTTTCGTCTACATTTAATGCTCCATACACATATCATAAGATTTGATGTGATGGCTACTGTAGCACTTTTTTGAAATTTAAGGTGGCAACTAAACACGCGCTAACCGAATTGAAGAGTTCTTTCAAAAGGACACGTACTAAATGAACCCACGAACCAGAGCCAAGAAGTAAGGGACTTTTTGGAGCAAAGATCTGAACCCTAGGATATCAAAATCCAACGCATGGGACATCTTGCCTGAGCCAGATAACTTCTGGTAGTCCAACCAAACAGCCCTAAGTGATGCAAATCTAAAAGACAATACACACAAGATATAATAATACGGATGGAACATCAATATTATGTACACAAAATAATTCCACAGTTGCAGAAATATAAAGCCACTACAGTACATCCTAATCGATAAGAACATCCAGTTGATTTTTAATAATAGTTAAGCCACTGAAGCACATCCTAATCAGGGGTTGTTCATGAAAGCAACTGTTGGTAGGAGTGGTAGGACCCGGTTCCTCCCACGAGGCATCGAACATCACTGGCGCCTGCACGTGCAGAGAAAATGTGCCGATGGCGACTGCACCAGCAGCAGCGGTTGGTCTGGCCCGTAGACTTTGCCAGGTCTTCCTAGACAATTCATCAGGAATTAAAAAAAAAGCAGTAGAGTTCGCAAGACTCTAGGTGCTGTGCTGTCTTGTATGCATCTCCCATCTCCAAGTCATGGTGCCTCCCTCACCAGTCACCAGTGAAGAACTCCGAGCGTGAGAGGCATCGCTAGCTCTCACGGCAGATCTGCTGCGATCGACTGCAGGTGCGTACGAGTTCTTGCCTGCAACTCATCGAGATTATATTCAGCAGCGTCATGGATGATGATGAATACAATCTGCCGTTAAGCTGGACGTGTCTTTGTTAGTTGTTCTGCTTCTGCCGTTAATTGGTCACGGGTCGTGTCTGCAGACTCTGTTCTAGCACTGTTCTCTACTGCAAAGTCTGCATCTCGGTCGGGTCAACGCTACTAGTTCACCAGATCTATCTCCTGTTTCGACAGTCGAGATCACTGTCCTTTCGATCTTGACTGCAAATTAAACGGATCAAGCTCTTGGCTAGCGCACGAGATGACCATCCTACCACATGTTCCGCTCCATCCACCCGTTCACGGTTCATCCCAACTCCCAAACTCCTGCGTCATCCTGTGCCCGCGATGTGCTCGACGGAATGCGCCGCCGAGATCGATCATCGATGGTCTACGGACAAGCGCCGGAATGGCCAAGCGGGGCGGGGGGCGGCGGCGCGCGCGTTGAAAGGAAACTGATACATGATAGCCGAACTGCCCTTCTCATTCCCTAACCGCGTCTAACCTGCTCACCTCTTGTTTAATGCCGCAGGTTTGGTCTCACTGCCGGATTCGTCCTCCCGTTCGTTCCTCTCTGGACTAAGCCTCCAGCAGGTGCGCATTTGCTAGTCAAATTAGCCAACACTGCCCTATTTATGTTTTGTTCTTCCTCTCCTGAACACGGTGGTGGTAGCCCTGATGTTCCAGGCAATCCTATTAGGCTAGTGTTATACTCGCTGGCATGCAAGTTGATGCTGTCAATTGAGTCTCTCCCGGGAGCAACTTTACGAATACGAAACTAGCACGGCCATCAATTGTTAGTCATGGTTGCCCAGATCTGTTTAGCCTAAAGAAAATCTGGAAGCAAATAAACGAATATGTTACAGTTGTGGGTATCTAGAAAATGGGGTAGCAACTGGATCTTCTGTCCAAGTGTGCCACCAAGTGGCTCTCTCTACAGTTTTACCTTGTTCTGATCCATTATTCAGTTGCATAATTTTTCATTTCTAGATGCTGATAATTGCTACATCTTTATAGATATTATATATATATAAAAGTATTAGATTCCACTATTTTAGTTACCTCTTCAGGAAAATGAGCAAAACTTCTCTGTTCTATGCCAAATTGTATTAGACGAGGTCCATTTGGCAATGGCATATGGTATTGATACACTGCATGTGCGATACATTATATTTTAAAGTTTCCTATCATATATGCTTTAAGTTTTGCTGAGACAACACCCCATTTGCTGAAAGATAATGAGGCAGAGTAGAATCGCTGGGGACCAGGGGGGATTTTTTTTTTTTTACCTATGAGTTCAGCTCATATCTTTCAATTCAAATTTGCTTTACCTACAACATGACAAACTGTGTCTTTATTGTTCAGCACAAATTTATGGCAGAAGCAGTGCTCCTTGCTGTCACTAAGATTGGTTCTGGTCTAGGGGATGGACCCGCCAATGCCCTTATAAATAAGCTGTCTGAAAAAGTTCAAGCTCTGAAGGAACTTCCATGGAAAGTGGATCAAATAAGGATGAAACTGATATTCATGGGCAAAATTATACAGCAGATTGGCACAGTCTACCTTACAGATGAGCTTGTCAAGAGTTGGATTGGGGAGGTCCGGAAGGTGGCCTACCGGGTTGAGGATGTAGTAGACAAGTACTCATACCATCTTCTTCAACTAGAGGAAGAAGGGTTCCTGAAGAAGTATTTCGTCAAGGGTACACACTATGCCATTGTTTTCAGTGACATTGCTGATGAGGTAGCTGCGATAGAAGGGGAGATCCAGCAAGTTATTCAGATGAAGGAGCAATGGTTGCAGCCATCCCAGCTTGTCCCTCACCCCGACCAACTCGCTGAGATTGAAAGACAGCGTTCCCAAGATAGCTTCCCAGAATTTGTCAAAGATGAAGATCTAGTAGGAATTGAAGAAAATAGAAAATTGCTGACTGGATGGGTTTACTCAGAAGAGCAGGGAAGCACTGTGATAACTGTTTCTGGTATGGGTGGGCTGGGAAAATCTACACTGGTTACAAATATTTACGAACGTGAAAAAGTCAACTTCCCGGTACATGCTTGGATCGTTGTGTCACAGATCTACACAGTCGAGTCTCTGTTGAGAAAGCTACTCTGGAAGATTGGGCATATGGAACCTCCAGTGCCAAGAGAGATTGACAAAATGGACGTACATGACTTGAAGGAAGCAATAAAGAGAAAACTCCAAAATAGAAAATGCTTGATTGTACTGGATGATGTTTGGGAGCAAGAAGTATACTTCAAAATACATGATGCTTTCCAGGCGCTCCAAGGAAGCCGCATCATCATTACAACACGAAAGGACCATGTTGGTGCTATTGCTTCCTTTGACCACCATCTTGAGCTCCAACCGTTGTGTGGGCCTGATGCATTTGAACTTTTCTGTAGAAGGGCTTTTCACAACAGGAAGGACCACAAATGCCCCGAGGAGCTTCAGGAAATTGCTGGTGAAATAGTGAAAAGGTGTCATGGCCTGCCGCTAGCAGTTGTTACAATTGGCAGCTTGTTGTCATCAAGACCACAAATAAACATTTGGAATCAAACATACAACCAGCTTCGGAGTGAGTTGTCAACCAATGATCATGTCCGAGCAATCTTAAATCTAAGCTACCATGATCTATCTGGAGACCTCAGAAATTGCTTCTTGTATTGCAGCTTGTTTCCTGAAGACTACCCCATGTCACGCGAAACCCTTGTGCGGCTTTGGGTTGCAGAAGGTTTTGTTCTGAGCAAAGAGAAGAATACACCAGAGGAAGTGGCTGAGGGAAATCTCATGGAACTGATCCACCGTAATATGCTTGAAGTTGTAGACTATGATGAGCTTGGCAGGGTTAGCACTTGCAAGATGCATGATATCATGCGGGACCTGGCACTTTGTGTTGCCAAAGAAGAGAAGTTTGGTTCCGCAAACGAATATGGTGAACTGGTACAGGTGGACAAGAATGTCCGTCGCTTGTCATTATGTGGGTGGAATGTCAATGCGTCACCTAAGGTTCAATTTCCATGTCTTCGAACTCTTGTGGCGCAGGGAATAATTTCATTCTCCCCTGACATGTTGTCCTCAATTATGTCTCAATCAAGCTATTTGACAGTTCTTGAGCTGCAAGATTCTGAGATCACTGAGGTGCCAGCATTTATAGGAAACCTCTTTAACCTTCGGTATATTGGGTTAAGGCGCACCAAAGTCAAGTCACTCCCAGAGTCCATCGAGAAGCTCTTCAACCTCCACACTCTGGACATTAAACAAACTCAAATAGAAAAGCTGCCACGAGGGATTGTTAAGGTCAAGAAACTAAGGCACCTTTTGGCTGACAGGTTTGCAGATGAGAAGCAGTCAGAGTTCAGATATTTCATTGGAGTGCAAGCACCTAAAGGTCTGCTGAACCTTGAAGAACTACAGACTCTTGAGACAGTGCAGGCGAGCAAAGACTTGGCTGAACAGCTGAAGAAACTGATGCAACTCAGAAGCATATGGATCGACAATGTTAGTGCTGAAGATTGCGCTAATCTTTTTGCGACCATTTCGACAATGCCACTTCTTTCCAGCCTCCTAATCTCTGCAAGTGATGTGAATGAGACACTTTGCCTCCAAGCCCTTGCACCGAAATTTCCCAAGCTCCACAGACTAATTGTAAGGGGGCGCTGGGCTGATGAGACTCTGGAATATCCAATATTTCGCAACCATGGGAAACATCTAAAATATTTAGCGCTTAGCTGGTGTCAGCTTGGTGAAGATCCATTGGGGGTCCTTGCTCCACACGTGCCAAACCTCACTTATTTGAGCTTTAACAGGGTGAATAGTGCAAGCACTTTGGTTCTTTCTGCAGGGTGCTTTCCTCACCTGAAAACACTCGTCCTGAAGAAAATGCCTAACGTCGAGCAGCTGGAGATTGGACATGGTGCTCTTCCATGCATCGAAGGTCTGTACATCATGTCCCTAGCGCAGCTGGATAAGGTCCCTCAAGGCATCGAATCCCTTCTCTCCCTCAAGAAGCTTTGGCTTCTCTACCTGCACGGGGAATTTAGAACACAGTGGCTAACGAATGGGATGCACCAGAAGATGCAGCATGTTCCAGAGATTCGCGTCTAGGATGGGGGACAGCCAGATGGTTATTTCTGCAGTACTATGCTTGTATGGTGTGTCTGTGAAAGAACTATGTTTTTTGTACGTTTTAATCCCTTTTTCGTCCATTAAGTCATGAATTGTTGTTACATCTGAATTTCACTTGCAGACTCAAAACGCTTGCCTTGAGTATCTTCGTTAGACCCATATATGAGTTGTGTTGGTTCAGTTGCTTTAATAATACTTGTTTGTTCGAGACATTTGCCTTCTGTATTGAACTTCATGCAAATGATGTTATGATCAAACTAGCATCTCCATGTATTTTGATTTTTTTTACGTGCCTTATAGATATTATTGATTCCCATATCATCACATGTTTGGTCGGCTTAACACTATGTTGTATATGAGAATGGAAGAAAATCATATTGGTGATACATTGGCTGCAGTGTGCTGACTGGTGATTCTAAGTTTAGGGAAAGGTTCAGCTCTTCTTCTAATTTATTATTGAAATACAATGCTGACTTTTTTGTTTGAAAATCTATCGAAACGGTACAAAACAATTGGATAATGTTGAATTCATGTACCCTAGGCTACAAATTTTTCAGATGATGCTTGTAATCTAAGTTGTAGTAGTTTATATTAACAAATAAAGAAATTTCGATATTGGATTCTCATTCGATGTTTTTGTATTAGAAAAAAATGCTCTAGTGTTGCAAGTTTGCAACTGCAGCTACCAGCCTACCGGAGATGGCAACGTCGAGAGGCTGGGGGCTGCTGGACTGGGGACTTGCGCGCGGTTGCGCCGCTATCAGGTCTCTTCACCGCTTGCAGGCTCTGCACCTGTAGTTGCCCTTTGCCCCACAGCAAAAAAATTTCAGGTGTCGAGACGGAGGAGCTCTAGCATTGGAGGATTTGGAGAAGAAACCCTCTCTCAAAGGGGCTGTCGAAACCGGAGGAGACGACGGAGAGGGGCGTCGGCGCGTCGCTTGGTAGCGGCGACATTACGCGCACGGAGGAAGAGGAAGTCGCAGGGACGATGGGGTGAGCCACTGACATGATGCGGGCACAGAGTTGAGACTTGATTTTTCCTAGTCCGCCGCCGCCGGGCTGGGAGCAGGGGACTGGCACGACAGGCGGCCAAGCGTGCCGCATCGCTCCGACGCTGAACCCCCATGGTTTGGAACTCAGGTGATTGCCCACTCTCCGGTGTGATTCCTTTTGCGTTGGTTCCAATCAAACACTACTGAACCGTAAACCATCTCCCAAATGAACAGAACAAATCTCTAAGCCATCGTTGGCGGCTTTGCCCCAGCAAAGCACAATGTTTTCCAATTTCGTAACTCATGATTATGTTGCAGTGATTAGTAATCCGTAGAAGGTGTCAAGCTTTTCTAATGTCATCTGTTCATCACGAACCTCTTGAGCAAATCATCAATGGATCCATTTCATTTATTATACAGATTCTAAAGGGAAAACAAAGTTCAGACCTGCAGCAATGCGCAGGAAAGACTCCTGATCTAGAAGGACATGATTACACCACCTGCGTGTACATACCATTTGACCTGAGTACTAAATTCAGATACAATCTCATGGGAAAAGGATTGTAGCCATGACTCAAAAGTGGAGCCATTTAGACAGTAGGAGTAAAATAAAATTATTAGATGAGATAGTTCAGAGGTTCAGTAATGGAGGAGATTTAATGACTTGCATCAGGAGCACAGTTCAGCTCGTGTCCACATAAATAGCTTTTCCTTTTTATTCCACCCATCATGAAATGGAACATTCTTCACTGTTGTCTGACAAACTGAAGTAGCAACTCTACCCACTAACAAGAATCCTCAACTGAATGGTTCACCTTATGCTGCAAAACAGAAATGGACATCATAAAACAATAGCGGCTTATCTTTGGGTAAAAGTATGACGAGCAATTTGTAGTAATTTTTATTTTCTCATGTATTTATTAGGTTGCAGTTATTTTGCTGTAGTACTAAGAAATCCAGGTAGCTACAAAGATAAAAATTACCAATTCTAGAATAATTTTTTTATAAGATTAAAACAAGAATCCCCGCTTATACGTTATTTCTGATAGGGGGCAGGGTTACAACTTGCACATGAAGTGGGATAGTCCTAATCATCATTTGGAAACCAGTAGCCCAAGCCCATACCCCTAAATCCAAACAAGTAATGGGTGTTTTGGAAAAAAAACAGTGGCAATTACATTGAATACAAAAGCACAGTGATTTACAACTTAATAGTTTGGTTAACATTATTTGGTGACATCAGGTGCCAAAGGTAGCTTACATCACTACTGAATAACCATAGCAATTTCTATGAACATTGTAGTTTTCCTTTTTATGCAAATGATCATGGTTTTCGATAGGAAACACGAGACCAATCAAGAAGTGCTCAGGAAACAAGGACTGTGCTGTCAGTACTCAGTACAGAGCGGACTCTTCTTCTTCGTTAGAGTCCACATGAAGTCTGACCAATTGTTTGTTTGGGACTATCAATGACAGGGTGCAGATTAACTATATCAATGACAGGCTAACAACTAGTTGAACATTTGGCTAAAAAATTAGCCCACCTATTAGCCCTCTTGTTTGGATGCACTAGAGCCAATTTTGGCTAATTTTTAGCTAGCTAGCAATTAGCCCTTGACATGCCCTAAGTTATTTCCTCTTCCCAAAATAAATCAACTTCTAGAGTTGTCCTAAGTCAAACTATATTAAGTTTGACCAACCTTATAACGAAGACTATCAACAGGACAACATATATGACACCAAATAAGTATAGTATGAAAATATGTTTCATGGTGCATCTAAATGATACTAATTTGGTGTTGTAAATATTTGTTCTCATTTCTACAAAGTCAGTTAAACTTAAAATAGCTTAACATAAGACAACTCTAGAAGTTGATTTAATTTGGGACTAAGGGAGTATGGAGAAGATACTCACACTGACAGAAGCACATTTGCTATATAGACAATAATCTCTTGTTTATTTGGTAGAGCCTGTTGGAAATGACCTCCTCTCTTTCTTCAGTGTTTATCACAAACACACACATGGAAATCACTCCATATGTCTTCAGTGTTTATCAAAAACACACACTAGGAAATCACTCCCTTCTCTCTTCTTTTGGTTGATGCGGCTCTCAGCGCTAACCATTTTCTCATATATATAGCTGATATACACCTGTCCATGATATCCTCCTAATTACTGCAGGCATAACTCCTATAATTTCCTATTATTCTCCTTAACTACTAGCTGAAAATCTGCTAGTACTAAAGACTGCACCTAGACATCATGAACCTGGACACATGCATGGACAAAGACTCGACCATGGGGAGAGACGACCCCCTGATTTTGCCCTTAAGTAGTTTGTGCCAGCCTTCAAACCTGGACTGGTGACAGGGGTTTCATTGACCCCCGGACTTCAAAGGTCTAACCAGTGTAACTCAGGAGAAGTCGGCAGACACATGCATGGACACACAGGATTATAGCTAACAGAACCAATACCATCGTATTTAAAGGGAAATTATGTCACCTCCCTCTATAAGTCTATATCCTGTTATATCTAGTCCCAAGTCCCAACCCACCCACACAGGCCCTAACTGCAGATTAAAAACTGAATTTGGAACTCTATATAGCACTGGAAGTGGAATATCTTAACCATTCGGATGCAACACAAATTTTATTGTCAAATTTGGGCTTCAGTTGTATGGTCCTTGAAAATAGGGATCAGTCTCGCCCCCAAAACATGCAGTTACCTTTAAGTCGTAATAATCATTTTGGAGTCATGTTTTATGTGTTTTTGTCTAGGTAATTAGGTGGTGCCGGTACTCCTAAATAGGGATGAAAACGGTCGGAATACATCCTGTACCGTCCCGCGTCGTTTTCTACATTTAATCCGCTCGAATTCGTATTTTTGGACAAATTCGAAATCGGTACGAAATACGATATGCCAAATTCGAAAACGGTTTAGGTGTTTTTCTGACCGTTTTCTACTTTTCCGCTTTTTATTCGGGATATCCCGTTTTCGAAATACGGAATATCCCGTTTTTGGCCCAATAGGAATTCCAATCTAGACAGCCCACAATCAAGGCAGGCGAGGCAAGGAGCGCTATGCAGTGGCTTCGAGTATGCGCCTGGTTGTAATTATATAGACCATAGGCTCCCTCACTCCCATCTGTCTAAGCGAGGTGGGACTAAATTGAGAAGGGCGCCTGGCGCCTGGCGGCTGGCACTTGCAGCTTGCAGCGTGCGAGTTGGCTGCTGCCAGCCTGCCATGCTGAGCGGCCATCGGGGCAAGTGAGCTGTTTTGCCAAGCGTAGGGAGAGGAGGGAGGATAAATTAGCCCAAGATGGATTTTGTATTTGTGACAACTTTTGTAATTCCAAGAAAATCAAGGAGGGGGATTTGAAGTGATTTGATTTGAATTCTAGGAAGGGGTTTGGGTTGGAGATTCAAGGTAAATATTTTTGGTGCCACAAATAAATTCCATAAAGCACATCACACACGAAATGCATATGGTGATTTTAATGGAAGGTTTTTGGAAAAAATTTTCAAATCAGTTTTGCAGAAAATAAGCTAACCAAGTTTAAATTTGTTGTAAAATTTTAAAAACTTCATTTTTTTTTAATTGAATTTTAGCATGAGGAAAACACAGGGGGTTACAACTTGTCCTATGGGTCGGTATTCCGTATTGATTTTACGTATACCGACCGTGTTCGACATAATTCCACTTGATTTGGTTCGTTTTCAAAATTCTCGATATTCCGTAAGTTTGCGTTCATTTTCGTGTCTGGCTTTACTGCTTTCACTTTCGTTTTCGTATCCAAATGTAGAAGTAGAAAACAGTTGAGGGTTTTCCGACCGTTTCTGACCGTTTTCATCCCTACTCCTAAAGATAGCATATATAGAATGGGGCTTTTGTGTCCATGCCCCTATTTTTCGAAGGTTATGGTGAATTTGCCCT